>NW_011369947.1:27693877-27703210 GCF_000735185.1 Notothenia coriiceps | reverse complement strand
CTTTTTTAGACGGTGAAGAATGTCTCGGGGAGGAGTTGTGTGCCTTCGCGAGTGTACTGGTTACTCCCGTGCTCTTTCACACGTGTCTACCTTCGACTGTCCGTCATCCGTAGGTCAATACTAGCCCGGCCCCGATATTATACCAGCACGAAAATGGCTCATGATGCCGAATAGGTGTAGATGTAAAAAATCATAACATTATTATAAGTTAACGATAGCCTACAAAGTGTACCCTCTCGTAAGGCTGACCTTATATTGTTTTTACAAGACTTTATTTAATGTACGGGGTGCGAAATTATCGTATCATCGTATTCAAGTTACCCCGGGAAAAAATGAAAACCCAAAGGGAAAGCGCGCTATATCACAATATCCTACAACACGTCACATTGACAGACGTTTCGACTTTTAGGGTTTCAAGCGCGGGATTGGGATACGGTGAGTTTGGGTAACATGCAATCCCCCACATTGCCACAGGCATAACGCAAGAGGCTTGGAGTGCGACGAGCTGTAGCTGCCAACCCTTCAGGTGCGACAAGCCCGTGTAACGTCAGTGGTGCTGCTTATGCGGAGAACAAAATCAACTCACCCTTTTTTCAAGACAGGTCGACTGAGTCCCGTCATAGGTACTGGTCGATTATATTAACAATGTCGGCGCCAGGAAGGACCCGAAGTTCCGACCATTTGGCGAACAACACACACACACACCACACATGTGGCTCGCCGCGTCAAAGAGGCTGCAGGGGCGGGAGCGACGTAGGCTTCTGCCCTAACCCTACTCCTCGCGTAGGTTTAGGGGGGGAAGGCCCGTGTAGGGGGCCCCCTCCTCATGTGTTCGACCCTTGCTTAGTAAGGACCTCCGAGACACATCCCTCTGTCTGGCGAGATCTCAGACGCTATGAATAACACACACAATATGACAATCGAGGGGGACATTTAGGCGTCTATGAATCGGCTCCGTTCATCTCACAACATGGATACGATAACACATTGCACACATCCCTCCATAATCGAATCTGGGTCCACTAATAGTGGACAAACTGGTCGAAAACACTAGACAAATTTTGCGCATCGACTGGGTCCGCCTATCAATGAGACAACCTGGTCGACAATAGACACGCTTTGTATAATCGAATCTGGTCCACTAATCGTGGACATCTGGTCCCATGTCGACACCGACACCCTCGAGACTCAAGTGGTAAATTCAAATTCTAGCGCACTCGAGCTGGTGTCTCCAAAATTACCTACCCCACCTTTAAGCTTAGACAGTTGAAGAACACAATTGAAAACCACTTACCACGTTTTATACTGCTTTCATAACACATGCATTCAACCATCCCAGCAGTTCAAGTCCTGACCAAGAGAAATTACATTCCCCCTCTTTTTATCCTTTAAACTTTAAAGGAGCATTGAAATGCAATACAAAAAAAACTAGTATAATAAACGAGTGGTCACCTTTGCATTCATACAATCATTATATTGATAAAGTTTATATAGTAACACATCAATAATCATCCTGTCTAAATAAACATAGTATTGCACAAATTCATTAAAATGTATGTCTATTCAAATTTAAATCAGAACATCTTTCCAGGCAGTCGTTTTTGACCCGTCTCGATTTTCCTGTTAAAGCTTTCTTGCTAGCTACTAATAATGTATTTAAAAGGTATTTGCCAGGCAGCAATAAATAACCTGCAATATGTATATTGTGGAGGAAGAGCAGTCAATTCCATCAGCAAAAATGATAAAAAATGCAGTACTCAGTACGAGCAAATATGTTTGCAGCTCCAAAGTACAGGCTATCGAAATGATCTGCCAGCTGTTCACCTCATTTTCCCCAACATAATACATTCCTCCCCATTTTCCCTGCATCTACACCTTTTTGTTTCCCCTCCTTTCATATCTAGTTTAAGCTAGGCAGCATGCAAATATGTCTTCTTTGTTTCACTTGATAATTTCCCCTGTTTTCTCAGATTTGTAATAGTCTAGTTCCTTTTGCAGTACAGTTAATTTTACTGGGACAAGTCTTTGATTAAGTGAGAAGTGTTCTAAGCACAAGCCACTTCTTTTTATAGCCAATGATAACATCTACCAAGAGGTCATAACTTCTATAATATTCAACACTTTGATAAATGAACTCAAATCTTTGTTAACAAAGAGATCACAGGGTTGACGCACCTTTTTAAATCCTTTTGAAATAAACGGCAATCCACTCTTTCTTAGTTCACAAAAGATTGTTTTTGTAAATCTTCTTTCCATATGGTTCTTTGTCAGGCAGTAACAAAGGCTTGTGATTGCTATACATAGATGCCTTGAGAGGATAACGTCAAATCTCCTTTGCTCTACTCTTCTTACTAAACAGACGTCTGTTTTCTATAGCCTGCATCTGTTCCTTTCATCATGCTGAATACAGAGGCATAAACATTTTTGATCACAGTGAACCCCCCCATTCTGTGATAGATCCCTTTTGCGCACTCTTTCTCACTTTGTCTATGAGAGTTATTTTTCTCCCCTTTCAATTTAAGACTTCACTCTTCTTCTTTTCTTTTTTTCTCCTGTCACATCTGCACATCTCTTTCAGCTTCAGCTCATACATTATATCTTATCCCATCTCAGCTCATCTTTATTCTTTGTTCTTACTCCTTCCTGAAGCTATTGCTATGGTGCTACGGGATCTCATTAAAAACTTCTCTTTAAGAAAGGTTGTAATATAGTCATCTGGAATTCATTAGAGATGGTATCAGCACACCCTCATTTCCAGAATGTACCAGTATAAAAAATATAGTTTAACTATTTTGTTGAACTCTATACATGTTACAAGCAAGTTGTCAAGCAAGGACTATGTCACACACAGCAACATGTTAGTTTCAGATTGCATTGAAGGAGGTATCAAATGTTGAGCACTGATGAATGTAAGGGGAAGAGTGGAAAACGGATCAGGGATGTCTGTCTGAAGGTCGAACTGAAGGTGAAACTCAGGTTGGGGGTTCCATTTCAGACGTGTTAACCCAATTTGAATAAAGCCCCCAGACTGTACCTAGAATAGGGCACAACAATATGAAACAGATTCCATAGAAAGAGATAAGGTGAGAGAGGATGTAGGGAGGAAAGGATGAAGGGATATGGGGAGTGAGGGAGGGATGAAACGTCAATACAAATGTAGGGAAAGAGTTATAAAGGGTAGAAGGGATGTAGAGAGGGATGTGGAGGGATGTAAGGATGAAGGGATAAAGGGAGTGAGGGATGAAGGGATGTGGGGAGGGAGGGATGAAGGGATGTGGGGGGGAGGGATGAACAGTCAAAGGGATGTAGATAGGGAGGGATGAATCGCCAAGGAATGTTGCAAGGGGGGGATGAATGGTTGAAGGGAGGTAAGGAAGGAAGGATAAAAGTTTAAATGGATGTAGATAGGAAGGGATTAAGGGTCAAGGGATGTCAAGAGGGAGGGACGAACGGTCGAACGGAATTCGGGTGTGAGGGATGAATAGATTTAGGGAGGAAGAAATAAAGGGATATATGAAGGAAGGGATAAGTGGATTAAGCAAACTAGGGATGGAGAGTTAAAGTGTCGAAGAGATCTAGTTTGGGAGGGACGAATGAATGGTTGAAAAGATGTAAGGAGGGAGGGATCAAGTGTCGAAGAGATGTAGATAGGGAGAGATGAATGGGTTGAAGGAATGTAAAGAGGGAGGGATGAATGGATCTAGGAAGTAAGGGATGAAAGGGGAACTAGGGAAGGAGATTTAAAGGGTTGAAGAGATGTGGGGAGGGGGGGATAAAGGGTCAAAGGGATGTAGGGAGGAAAGGGTTAAAGGATATGTGGAGGGAGGGATGAAACGTCAATACAAATGTAGGGAAAGTTTTATAAAGGGTAGGAAGGAGGGATGTAAGGATGAAGGGATAAAGGGAGTGAGGGATGAAGGGCAGGTTGGAGGAATGGAAGAAGGGATCCTGGGAGGGAGGGATGAAGGGATGTGGGGAGGGATGGAGGAACAGTCAAAGGGAGGGATGAATCGCCAAGGAATGTTGCAAGTGAGAGATGAATGGTTGAAGGGATGTAAGGAAGGATGGAAGGATAAAAGGTCAAATGGATGAAGATAGGAAGGGATGAAGGGATGTCAAGAGGGAAGGACGCACGGTCGAAGGGGTTGTCAGGTGTGAGGGATGAATGGATTTAGCGAGGAAGAAACATAGGGATGTATGAAGGAAGGAATAAATGGATTAACCTGTTAAGCCCGGGAGCCCCGCCTCCGGGGCAACAAGCAACATATTGCAAGAAACAGGGGGCTTCTTAACATTTAACAACCTATTAATGTGTAATACCCACTTAACGGGAAGAAACTCAGCTGCCTCACGATATAAACAATTTTTACCGAAACAAAACATAAGTCTAACGCCGAGCCTCTGAATTAGCGCTAAAAAGGTCAAATGTCACTTGTTTTGCATCAATCTTGATACAGGGTTACTTATTATATGTTATAGTTTGGATTCCTAAAGCTGTTAGTCTACTATCCCATCATTCAAGGGTGGTTTTCACTATAAGTAATGGGTTTTTTTTGGGCGGAAACTATCATTTACATTTTTTGGAAGGGATATAAAGAGGGAATGATGAATGTTAGAGTCAGGAGGGAGGGGCGATGGTCAAAGGGATTTCNCCTCCAAAACACTCTCTGTGGGGTTAGAAGATGATGACGATAATTACATAATATAATTTAACATAACGAGATTTATAGGAATTGTATTATTGTCTGAAATACAATTATAATATAATTAATATATAATATTAGGGTTCTCACCGATGTGATGTCGTAGTGTTTTGATAGTACTACCCAATAAACCTGTCTCGGTTTACGACGGGTTTTCTTCAGATTGTTGTAAGCTTACAATTTTTTAGGAGACCATACTACTGTGACTAAGTCGGAGAGACAGTTTTACTCAGCTACTACACAGTAATTTTTTTTTAGTTGTGGTGTTGACGCTTCTTTATGGTTTTTGTCTGTAAGTTCTGAAGTTCTTGATGTATTTTTTTTGTTCTCTGTTTCACGTTTTCTTTGTTATGGTTTTCCATTAATTTTATGTCAATTTGTATCTCTATTTATCTATTCTACCTGCAACGAAGGATTTGCTAGTCAAAAGGGTCTACTGGACTCGGAAGACCCACATAATTACATCGGCTTTTAGACTTTACATAAAACAGAATTTGGTACATTTTAGAAATATTTGTTTGGTTTAGTTATCAAACTGTTTGTTTTTCAGGAGTCTTGACCTAACTACACTAGGTAAGAGAACCACAATCACTTCTGAGGTCGGTCGTCGTGTGGACTTAGTCGCTGTCTGAAGATTATCTAAAAAAAACACTCCTCGTGCTAAAACATTTGAATCATACCAGAATACTATCAAACATCGTTTTCATGCATGCTTTTCATCTTTGCTTCATCATGGAACTCATCCATCATACAATCCATCAGATTCATCAGGGACTTCACTAGATTGGTGTCAGAGGTCGGGGACAGCTCCTGGAAAAGAAACAAACGTTCAAACTCAACGAGAAGAGATTCAGAAACCTAAACTATTTCAAAACCATTATATTTTGCTATACCTTGCAGAGAAGAAAACACATTTATCAATATGACATTCATGTATTTTTGTAGATGGCAAGAGAACATTTAAATGTTTTGGAGTAAAACGCTGTACAACAAACAGTATTCCCTGAGGATGTTTCGGCACCTTGGTGGCCTTTCGAATGAGCAGAAGGCAGGCTGGCAGTATGCGGTCGAAAAGGCCAGTGATGAGCTCTTTGTGCGCTGCATTGACTGTGGCGGGCAGGGTATTGAACCAGGACAGCATAAGGGGCCGCCAGCCCAGCATATGAGGCTCCATGTAGATCATACCACAGCGAGACACCTGTTGTAAAACAAAAAACATCTGAAAAGACACATCCAAACCACTGGTACTAAACATAAAGAACAATCAATTGCAGTACACAACTATCAGACCCGTAATGAGTATTACAAAAGGATCATTATCAGTAGGGTATTGGATGCATTACGGTAAATTATGTGTTGACAAGCAGTGCGGTGTAGGTGAGCCTTCTTGAAGCAATTTAATTAGTTCACTTAGGTTTAGTAGCAGGGCCAGGCTTCATCCACACCTCTAAACACCTGCTAAACTACTCATAACGGCCCGTCCACACAGTGGCGTGCGTTTAAGCTTGGCGGTGGGCGTGTCTGAAGCTTGGGGAGTTCTCGCGAGCAACGCAACCAACAACAACCCCCGACATACAGTTTACAAAGTAAACTGGATATAAACTCCCCAAACAGGCGAAAACCTACCAGTTTCACCCACTATCTCTGCCACTTCCCTCCATGCCTGGCCCCTCCGGTTTGTATCCCGGTAGGTGAACAGAGACCGCTATGATTAATTTCTCCTCCATTGTTTGGAATATAANGGCTTGTCATAAATATGATGCAAGAACCCAAAATGGTATACAATAGCAAGTCAGTGTACCATTTTAAACCTAAAACAAGTTGCCATATACAGGACTGTCTCAGAAAATTAGAATATTGTGATAAAGTTCTTTATTTTCTGTAATGCAATTAAAAAAACANCATTTTAAACCTAAAACAAGTTGCCATATATACTTGTACTTAGGTACAATTATTCTTTAACTGTCACCAATGATTTGACAGCAGTTATGGAAAAAACAACAATCATTGGTGACAGTTAAAGAATAATTGTACCTAAGTACAAGTATATATGGCAACTTGTTTTAGGTTTAAAATGGTACACTGACTTGCTATTGTATACCATTTTGGGTTCTTGCATCATATTTATGACAAGCCATTAGACAAACAGAGTGTACAGGAGTTCATGTATTTGTAAGCTAAATTACATTAAGAAATGTGCCGTATCTCTTTCTTTCCAGCCTCATGTTTCTCTATATTAATCTTGATATCAATATTTTTCAAGATTATGCTCGTATAGTAAAAAATATATGTAAATATATACTATTATACTGTCAAAAGAGTAAAACATCAAAAATCCTAGTGCAAAGATGTTTGCCGTCAAAAGTCTCATTGCACCGGCAAAGTTTTGAACATAAAAAAACAACTATTGACTTGATTAAAATGTACAGCAGTTGTCTAAATGCTTTAACCAATGTACAGATTACTTTGAGACAGACACCAGAATCCACAATGGAGCGACGTGTTTGTTGAAAAGAAACCCAGTAGGAATACTGCAGGAATTTGAAATGGCCCATCACGAGGCTTAGCGGCCTCATGATGGCTCCTGCTGTTAGGAGGCTGATTAATTCACACTGTGATAATGACTGGCTGAGAAACATTGGAGCGAGGGTTGAAAGACATTCGTCAGCGCGCCACATGGGGATAATAGCACTGCTTCCACAAGACAGGATTCAGAGACAAAAAAAATCAATTGGAACTCAGGCAGGGGGCAGAGGAAAGGGCTCATCTTCTCAAACTTTTCCTAATCCTGTGCGGAGGTAGAATGCGTAAAAGGAAAACGGCAAGCTTTCTGGTCATTACTGAATCTGAGTTTAATGTTTCCTAAAATAAATGTGGATATGTTTTTAAAGAGCAATGCAAGAGCCAATAACTCAGTTCATTATTTTTATTTTAGTTCTCAAATCTGTGAACTTCTTGTTTTTATTTAAAGATGTTGAGTTTATTGGAGTATGAATGAAGCTGAAAATAACTAAATGTATCTAAACATATGAGGGATGTGTCCAATTCTCTCTTTCAATTAGTATAACCTCAGAACATAATGGACATTGTTCGGTATTTTTTTTTATTTCTTTTAAAAAGACAATTTTTTCTAGCTAGGTTGTGTGTGATTTAGACATTGGCAACGTGGATGTATTAAGAAAACAACAAACAAGTTTGGGTCCTGGTTTATTCTTATAAGCAATGCTCAATGGTGCCTGAAGCTTCCACTGGGAAGTAAATTAGCTTCAGCAGCAGCTTGATTTACAATAATATGGAAACTGGCGATTAGCTTTCCTATCGATCGATATATGGTTCATGCAGTTTAGTTTTGCAGTGTATCTGGTCCAAGGGGCTATTGTAAGTCCCTTTCATGATAGAGAGCTGTCTTTTTTCCTGACTTACTCTGGATTTCTCCTGCTATTAATCCTAGCAAACCACAGATTTGAGTCAATCAGACAGTCTTAGAGGTCGCCAGGGGACTAGCAGGCCAATGCTGAGGGAATGTATTGAACACATCAACAGTCAAATGAGCCAGAATTCTCTTTAACTAAACAAAGAAAAAACTGAGGAGGTTTATCTTATGATTAATATTTTTGGTTTAAAGTCAGCACTAAGCCTCAAACGGCAATGTTGAATACAACGGAGCAGGACGGAAACTTGGTATGATCATGGACTGAATTTCAACTGCCACATTATAGATAATTACCAAGTAAGCCTACAATCACCTTAAGAATATAAAGGATTAAAGGATTTACTTCTTGGCAGGATTTGAGGAACTTGTCCGTGCATTTTTCTTCGGTAGACTTGATTACTGTAACAGTGTCTCACAAAAAAATCTATTAGAAGTCTGTCGCTGATTCAGTGTGCTGCTGCTGGAGTCTTCACTAACACCAAGAGAATGGATCACATCAATCCAGTTCTGAGGACTTTTTGTTTGTCAAACTATTGATTTGGTTTGTTTATAAAGATTTACATGGTTTAAGACAAAATACATTTCAGATTTTCGGCTACATTAATACACCCAGAAGGCTCAGGTCATCTGGGAAACTGATCGTTAGGAAGCAACGTCCATCTATCTATTTATCTATGTTTAACTGTATTTTAATTACCTTTGGTATGTTTCTTTTGCACTTTGTCTCTGTTTTTTTATGTAGTTCTTGAAGTCTTGAATGTCTTTTTGGTATTTCTTCGCAGTTGTGGTTTGATTTTTTTTTAATGACACATCGACTCATTTTGCAGGGAGGCTGAATCAAGTGTCATACCAGAGGATTTTTAACATTCGAATGTTGTTAGACTTCTTTTGGGGCATTTGGCTTGTCCAAATAACCCATCATGATAGTTTTGTGATGCTGTAGTGTAGCCACTCTTGGGATTATAATATATAATTAATATAATATTAACATAAAGTCTGTTATTGTTAAGGATATTAGAGCAATACAATTTATTAGTATCATTAATAGCAGTAGTAGAAGTGGGTGTCTCCACAAACCTCCAACCAGGAGCAAACATCGTTTTCATGCATGCTTTTCATCTTTGCTTCATCATGGAACTCATCCATCATACAATCCATCAGATTCATCAGGGACTTCACTAGACTGCCAAGGCACAC
>NW_011369947.1:27666163-27693837 GCF_000735185.1 Notothenia coriiceps | reverse complement strand
TTAGTAGATAGGATTTTTGAGTTTTCTTAAGCTGTATGCCATAATCAGCAATATTAAAATAATAAAAGGCTTGCAATATTTCAGTTGATTTGTAATGAATCCAGAATGTATGACATTTTTGTTTTTTTAATTGCATTACAGAAAATAAAGAACTTTATCACAATATTCTAATTTTCTGAGACAGTCCTGTATACTTGTACTTAGGTACAATTATTCTTTAACTGTCACCAATGATTGTTGTTTTTTCCATAACTGCTGTCATGGACCACTTGATATACATGCGTTTGTCCTTTCCTTTTCAACAGGGAATCTTCGTGTTTTGCCTGGTGTGGTCAGTGGGTGCCAGCTGTGATGATCCAGGACGGGTCAAGTTTGACGCCGTGGTCAGGGAGGTAGTGAGCGGCCCTTTGAGTGACGAAACCCGCGCCCTCCATGGCATCCTGGCCACCGTGGAGGCTCCAGCCAAACAGTTCACAGTGGCACTGCCCTCAGAGGAAACAGTCTACCAGCATCGCTTCATTAAAGAGGTAGGCAGGGCTTGTAGTGGAAATTAGTTTTGAGCTACAGTCAGTGCTGACCAATACTCTGTTTGTTAGCATATTTAACCAACTATGAAGGGTCGTTAACATATTTTGCTTCATGCCATCACATGTTTAGAATCCAAATCATTACAGACGCCCTCTAAAGGTTAAGAAGGACGTCATAGACAGCTGGTCCTCTAGCCTGAGGGAGATACAAGAGGTGCAATCTCTTGACGAAATGTGCCAGGCTCTATGCTTTCTGCTGGGAGTCTGCATAAAAAATAGGGAGACAAAAGGATTCTGAAATGACAATAACTGACTACAAACAAAGAGATCCTACTCTAGATTGGATCTCAGGCACTAGACTAAAAGAGAAACATTCCTGTATTACATTTTCTTTCTCCCCAGACACTGTGGAAGAATAAATGCACATTTGTATCTTTGTGTGACCTTTAAATATTGTCAGGATTATTTTTCCGTTACATGGCTCCACCTGCATGAATTTGCTGCCAGTAAATACTTATTTTATTATGGAAGATGTTAAACAAAGCATTGTGTTCAAAGCAAAACCAAACTCAGTCCAATTCCCCCATACTGTATGAACTACATTTCAGACATTCTTTTTCTTAGTCTGTTTTGAAAAAAGGTGTTGATAGACAAAAATGTATAATACGTAGATCAACATTTTGTGATATTTTTGTAATTATTTTACAATAAATGTTATTCATTTTCATGGTTATATTTCATACAAGATTGTTTTAGTCGAGCTAATTGTTACGGCACGTTTTTACATCTTAAAAAAAAATAGATTTGCCCTTACAACTTGGTTTTAGGATAAAAGTAGGTATGGTCAGAAATAAAATAACATTAATATTTTTGCAGACAATTGGTAAGAACGGGTCAATAAGATAAGAGTTTGTTCTGTTTTGTTCTTCCTCTTCAGGGTCCGGGCAGGTGGGAGCTGTGGACCGATCAGCTGAAGGCGGCTCCCCCCTTATGCAAAGACATGCAGTTCAATGAGATCATCGTGCCCACTGAGAACACGGTGCGCTACATGGCACTGATGGAGCTCCTCATCACCCACCAGAAACCCACCATATTCATCGGCCCCACCGGGACTGGCAAGAGTGTCTACATCACAGTGAGTTTATGAATGTAAAGCTTGGAAAAATGTACGTGTGTTTGTGATGAGCAGAAAGCTATTCAAATTGAGAATGATGCAGAAGTACCACAGCCACAATTTTTTCTATCAGCAATAGTTACTTAACATTCATTTTGATATTTTTGAGTGACCAAACAGAACAAATAAATATCTTTTAAAAGATGTTGCACACATTTTAGGTGTTGCAGTAGCTTTATTTTGTCAGAAAGACTAACACGTACTTTGTAATTTTTCCCATAAGTCCCCATTGTTTTGCTGTAATAAATAAACGAGGTGTAGACAAAAACATTGTCCTTGATACAGACAAAAGACGATTTTAGAACGTTAAACAGAGACAAATGATAAAATACAGAGGAAGACCGAAACAAAACGGATAATACAACATGTGATTGGACAGTTGGATTTGTATGCTTTCTGTGTATGTGTACGTGTATGTTAAAATGGCTTCAATGGAATTTAACAACAAACAAAAGTCGTCCACAGATTTGTGTTACCTAAAGGCGCCCCTACAATATTAAATACATTTGAAATTAGCGTCGTTGAGTTGCATTCATGTACACCCGCTGTGTAGTCCATTCAAGATTTGGTATTTTCAACCAAAACCTCCTATGCTACTAACAGCACCTTCCAGTAGCATGAGTGAGCATTTATTTCTGTAGTTCCGGCCTCGGGAAGTGTAGAAATCATTTGGAGGCAACACAGCTACTCACCAGGTGTGAAAGGGGCCACCTTGGAGGAATACTGAGTATCTCTGCAGACCTTCAGCTTTTTATATCAAGGACTTACCCCCCCTCCTTCACTATGGTTCATTAGTTCATTCATTTGTGTGCTCAAACTTGAGACTCTGGGGTGAATAGAGATCAGCTGCCTTGTTCTCCACTTCCTGCCTGCCTGTCCCAAGCCTCTACCAGCAGACCGTGGCTGTAAACCCAAATCTGGCAGGAGCAGCACCAGCAGTCAGACCAAAAATTATGACATCACCCCCAGTACAATTAGACACAAGTCTCCTTAAGTCACTGTTAAGTGAGATAGAGAGAGGCCTTGCCACTGGATGATCTAGACAAAAAGAGGCTCATCAGTGGTGGACTGTAATAGTGTACATTTGATTAACTACTGCACTATTTTGACATACTTCTACTCTACTTGAGTATTTCCATTTATGCTATTTTATACTTAATTCCACCACATTTTGAGGCAAATATTGTACGTTTAACCTAACTACATGTGTAATGGCCATTTAAATATCCCAATGTCTCCATTAATACTCAGGTGAGACACAAACTACGGTCGTTGGATGCAGTTTAGTGTTTATTGAAGAGGTTGTACAATACCAAGGTTTGATTCTGCATCTGGTAAGAACGGTGTGTTATCGCTCTTCCTGTGCCCGCCTTTTCCTGTCACCTACAGTATGACCCCATTTATACAACCCGTGCAGCTAAACCCCGCCAAGTGTTCAAAACAATAATGCATGATAAATCTAGACAAAATAAACTGACACGCCAACAATAAACATCGATGTCTCCTACAAGATGTATTTAACACTTATTTTCACACTTGATCCTAAGGCCAGCTATGTCATGTGCTCTGGACACACATGGTACATGGAAACAGCACCATAAAACCTGATCAAAACCAACAGATCATCCTAGACTACGTTTGTTTTTTCTGCTCTTATAAAAAGACAAGTGAAGGCCGTTTGCCGTAAGGGCATTTTATCGAATGGCCACTCATAAATGCCTCTTTAAGCATCAAAGTGAAATGCCCTTTTTTAAACCCTCTTACAGAATAAAAAAATTAATTGATTTCACCCCTTTGACACGCAGAACATTATTTAAGATTCTGTCCTCAGAGGGCAACTAATTCCCCGCTTCATTACAAAGTCACTTTCAAGGATTAAAACTGCGATCCAGTTCTGATCTAATGAAATACTCACTAAATGCCACATTTAATTAGATTACAAAGCTTATCACAAGCATTTGCCAGGATCAGCCTGGAAATTGCCATTTAATGTGTACTCTACCTGAACAGGCTCTTTGGCATGCTAATTAAGAATAGAATGTGAAAATACATATCAATAAATAGATTTACATTTTCAACAGCATTAACATCTAGCTTTTTCTTTGGTGAAACTCCTGCACTATGAGATTTGATGATAAACAACTATGTTTATATTTCCAATGTCTTATTTCTCAGGACTTTCTCTTGAACCAGCTGGAGAAGGATGTCTACAGCCCATTATTCATCAACTTCTCAGCCCAGACCACAGCGGCACAGACACAAAACATTATTATGTCCAAGCTGGATAAGCGGCGCAAAGGAGTCTTTGGACCCCCTTTGGGAAAGAAAATGGTAAACCCCTTTTATTGTGTTCATATGAAGTCTTTTGTTGGTATGCCTTTTTCCATTTGTATTCATATCAGTAAATGGGTGACTCAAATTGTTACATTTGTACATTTTTTTTGTTTAGCTTTTATCCAAAGCAACTTACATACACTTCAATACTGTAGATGGCTACATTCCTACGGTAGCATTTATGGGTTAACATCTTGCCCAAGGACACATCGACATGTGGACTACAAGGTCAAACCATGACCCTCTAATTTGTATACGTCCATTTACATGCAACATGCGCCAAACTGTGCATCTAAACAAAAAACAATAGTCAATATCAAAAATATTGTGCTTTATTTTTAAATAATCCTATCCCAAATATACTAGTGTCTACTTCTCCTCAAAAACCATCACATCCACCACCCACTCCACCCTCACCGCCTGCCTTACGGATCTCGAAACATGGATGCAAGAAAACTTCCTCCAACTCAAGTGCAATAAATCTGAAATAATCATCATTGGCCCAAATTCCCTCTCCCGCTCTGCCAGTCATTCTCACTCACCATCGACGGCTCAAACGTCACCCCCTCTACTCAGATCCGCAACCTTGGTATCCTCTTTGAGCCCACACTCTCCTTCCTGCCACATCACCAAACCCTTTTCACTTAAAGAACATTGCCCGTCTCTGACCCTCCCTCTCTTTTACTGACGCTGAAACCCTCATTGACGCCCTCATCACTTCTAGACTCGACCACTGCAATAGCATCCTATACTGTTCACCCAGCAAAATCATCAATAAATTCCACTATGTCCAGAACTCCGCAGAGACTACATCACTCCGGCCCTCCAAAACCTCCCCTGTCTCCCGGTCAAATACAGGATTGACTTTAAAATTCTGATCACCACATACAAAGCCCTCAACAAGCTGGCCAGTCCTTATCTCTCTGACCTCCTCCATCCTCACAACCCCACCCATTGCCAGCTCCGGAAATGCAAACACCCTAAAGACCACCAGGACTAAGCTCGGGATCTGGAGTGATCGGGCCTAATCTGCTGCTGCGTCTTCCCTCTGGAACGCCCTCCCCCTTCCACATCAGACAGTCAACCACCCTGCCATCATTCAAACAAGCACTCGAAACCCACCTCTTTGTATTGTTTCTAATTCACTACATCTCATCTTTGTTTGTTTTGTTTAACGTTTGACTTTCTAAGTGACTTTGGGTATCTAGAAAAGCACTTTATAAGTTGAATGTGTTATTATTATTATTATTATCATTATTATTCTTATATCTAATCACCAGGTGATATTTGTGGATGATGTGAACATGCCGGCCCGGGAGGTTTACGGTGCCCAGCCCCCCGTGGAGCTGCTGCGCCAGTGGCTGGACCACTGGAACTGGTACGACCTGAAGGACTGCTCCATGATCAAGCTGGTGGACATCCAGGTCATCTGCGCTATGGGACCACCGGGTGAGTAGCAGCAGAAGAGTATGTGAGTGGTGCAATGATGACATATTTCTGTAGGCTGACCTGGAAGTAAGCATCGCGAGGGCTCCTTCAACAAAAAGCTCTGACATTTTTTCACCACCTCTGAGCTAAGGCGGCTAATGTTTGGCTTGGTAGCATTAAGTAGTCTAATTTGGTCACCTGTTAGCAACTGCTGTTTTTATGTCAAATTGAAGTTACAGACATTTTCCAGTGGGATATTAACTGAAGCTTTTTATGTCGTAGAACAAAATGTTAATATCTTCTATGCTTATAACTGCAGACCTTATTTTGGGCATCTAACAAAAAACCCATACAAAAAACATTGACTTCAACGGAGCCAACCGGAAGTCGCATAATACTGACTCATTTCAGATTTTTTCGGACTCATTCCTGCACCACTGTATTGTCACAGAAATCATACCAAAGCCCTAGATTGACAAAAGTCAACAAAAGGCATCTATTTGAGTGAAAACCTTTTTTCAACCGTCTCTAAATTGCTGCTAAAGTGCTATTGAGTCAATGTCACAAACCACTGGCTGCTGTTCTGTGCAGCCCGTCACTGCCTTGAGGTGTTTACAAGTGTTTACCACTTCCGACTCTACTACAACTACCAGTGTATACACAAAGCACCCATGTCAACTGAGGCATCTGGCTGCGACAGCTGCAATAGAGAGCAAAGGAGGGGATGGGTGCCACACTCAGGTGCCCTCAAAGCTTCAGTCTCTGCTGCTGTTTATAGTTGTATTTAATTTTCTAGGCTGCTGCCCATTACAGCTGTGGGGAACAATGAACCCACCCCAGGGAAACCATGAAGGAGGCTTCTTTTGTGTTTTTACCCTTATTTTAAATTAAATAACACCTTTTCACAGTCATTATAGTGGTGATTTACACTTGCCGTATTAATGATATGAGTTGGCTAAAATGATTTATCAATGTGCTATTGTAAACTTGTGTACCTCGAACATGACCAACACGTAGCTAGTAGGAATAATGTCTGTCAGCGGTCCTCAAACTTTCCTTAAGACACCCTGAGACATACAGTAACTGGTTTCCCTGTCCATGTCCAATGTTGAATGTGGTTACCGGAATAGTTTAACATTATTTAGAGCATGAGAGAAAAATGTGCAGCTTTTGGGGTTCATTTGCTGATCCACCATTAAGATGGTCAGTGGTTCCATCCTCAACTCCTTCAGTCAATATGTTGAAGTGTCTTTGGGCAAGATGCTTAGCCCCAAATTGCTCCCGTAGGCATATCTTCAGTATTTTTGTGTATATAAGTCGTTCTCTTAGCATCAGCTTAATGTACATTTAATGTAATATGCAGCACTGTCAAATAGTCTTTACTCACTTCAAAACTGAAATAACAGTATTATTATAAAACAAAAAGAGAATAGAACAGTATTGGCTTTACTTTAAACTGTTTTGGGCAAAGAGTCTCACGAAAGAAAAATGGTTAACACATATTCATCAGATGTGTTATCTTTTTCAATGAAGATATTTTTTGTTTTCTTGTCCTGCTTGTTTAGGCGGAGGGAGAAACCCCATCACGTCTCGGTACCTGCGCCACTTCAACATGATTACCATTAATGATTTTGATGAGAAGACCATGTATACAATCTTCTCTAGGATCTCAGACTGGCATTTCAGCATACGGTAACTACGTAGCTTGTTCAATTTATTACGTGATTTTCCCCAAATGTTCCCAATGTTAAGGAGTAATCATAATCCACTGAGCTGCTCTAATGCCTTGTGGGCATTTAACACAACAATTATTTAAGTCCTTGGGTAGTGCTTATGGATCTTTTAGTGACAGAATGATCTGTAAATAATGACTTACCAAAAATCATTTAGCCTACAGTAAGGAGGATGAATGTGAGTTATTAAAGAATTATTTAACATTGGTTCGTTTTTCAATAATTAGGCAATTTCAGTGCTTTTTCTCCTCACTTACTGCAACAGTGTTAACCATAGAGTGCACAAGTAAACGTAAATGTGTTAAAATTGTTTAAAGCAACCTAACCTCACCTGCAAAAAGAAATATCTCTTTTCATATCGCATTTTAACAAGATACTTGCCTTTCTGCCAACACATTATTAAAGCCATTGATAAAAGATAAAAAACATTAATCTTATTTACTTCACGTATTTATTTAAAAACTGTACAACAATAAATGATTGAATTCTAACTATTACATCTACAGGTTTCCTTTCCCCAAGCTATTTGCAGCTCTGACCTCTCAGATCGTTAGGGGCACCATGTCAGTGTACGAGGAAGCCACCAAGAACCTGCTCCCAACGCCCACAAAGTCCCATTACTTGTTCAATCTGCGCGATGTCTCCAGGGTCATCCAAGGCATCTGCCTGTCGCGTCCAGAGAGTGCAGATAACCCAAGCGTCATAAAACGGCTCTGGGTGCACGAGGTAACATTGTACACCACATAGAGTGTGGAACAGCTGACAGCTCCTTAAACGTGTAAATAAAATAGAAATGTATGAAAATACAAATAGTAGAAATATATATTGCTATAGTCAAGCTTAGTCGGCCTGTTAAGGTGTGTTCAGAACAAACGCAAAGCAGATTTTTCTAAATACATACAAAGGCAATGTAAAGACAAAGATAGATGCAGATTTGCACCTGACAATTGAAATAAAACTCAGATCAAGTTGAAATGTTTCAACTACATCAAAACAATTTTGAACAAAAATGTTGTCGCTGTTCTTAGGATAAAGTTATGAACCCCGGACTACACAGCATTTCAGCCATTTCTTGGAGTTCATTGACAGGTACAAGGGTGGTTATTTTGGTCATGGCTGGTTAAAAAAATATATTTTGGCAAGTATGGTGTATCTATGGAGGTGAGCCGGAGTAAGAGCAAATATGTGTGGGTTTGGAATAACTTCAAAAAAGATCTAGCGGCCAATTTGGCGCAATTCATTTGGGCAAACATTTGCTATGTGTTTGGTCTGATCACACTGGTATTCCTTTGAAATTGTCTGTGTTGGCATCTCTCTAAACCTTTCCCACTGTATCATTCACTCTTTTCTTGTTGATCTTCAGGTGCTGAGGGTTTATTATGATCGTCTGGTCCAAGACTCAGATCGCTCCTGGCTTGTAAGCCACTTACAGGTGGTGTCTCAGAGCCACATGAAGGAAGACTTCCATCAGCTCTTCCAGCATCTTGACCAGGACCAAGACGGGAAGGTCACAGAGGACGACCTGCGCAGCCTCATGTTCTGCGACTTTCACGACCCTAAGGGCGACGACCGCAACTACCGTGAGGTGAACAACCTGGACCAGCTCCGTCAGGTGGTGGAGTCACATCTGGAGGAGTACAACAACGTCAGCAAAGCACCCATGAATCTGGTGCTCTTCCGCTTCGCCATCGAACACGTGTGTCGCATCTCTCGCATTCTGAAGCAGCCAAGCGGCCACGCCCTGTTGGTGGGCGTGGGCGGGAGCGGGCGGCAGTCTCTCACACGGTTGGCTGCCCACATGGCAGAGGCGGAACTTTTCCAGGTGGAGATTTCCAAGACCTACGGAACCACAGAATGGCACGATGATCTGAAGCTCATTATGATGAAGTCCACACAGGGGGAAGCTCATGGCGTTTTCCTCTTCACGGACACTCAAATCAAAATGGAGTCATTCTTGGAGGACGTTGGTAACCTGCTCAACACCGGTGAGGTAAATTGGATGGATGGTTGAGTTCATTTATAGATTACATAAGATAAAAGCAATACATATGGATATATGCAGTGGTGGAATGTCACTAAGTGCATTACTTAAAGGGGACCTATCATGCACTTTGTGATATCTTTTATACATACATATGTGTCCCCGGTGCGTCGGGGAACTCACGCAGCGTCAGAAAATAAAACCCTCTCTCTTTTCGTTGCTATCAGAAACAATGCCTGACGTGTTTTGGACGTCTTTGTTTACATTAGCAAGCCTCGCTAACACTCAGAGCTAACCTGTACTAGAGAGCACATGTGTTTAAAAAGCAGGAAATAAAAAAGGAACTCACCTTGTGATAAACCTGCAAGAGAAAAAGCATTTGAGCTCCATACTGTTTCAGAAATAATCCTTGACGTGGTTTAGAACAGGACGGCGTTTTATCACCGCAGAATTTAACTTTATCTCCGGTAGAATTCGGATCAGGCATTAGCTCCGCCTCCTCTTATTNTAAGACTAGGTATTGACTCTTTGCTAAGCCCCTCCTCTCTTGTCGTTAGGCCTCCTGTCAATGTGGCTTTTTTAACAATAACAGTGAGAGACATTCCAATTTGGAATGTCTCTCACTGTTATTGTTAAAAAAGCCACATTGACAGGAGGCCTAACGACAAGAGAGGAGGGGCTTAGCAAAGAGTCAATACCTAGTCTTACATTCCTTTTTTGTAAGTTGACAAGTAAAATAAGGCATTTCGAGTGAAAAGGGAGCTTTTTGTGGGAACATGTGCTTTGCCAGTGCATTTGTCAGCCCTGCCTACCTCTGCTCCAAGTCTTCACTCTTCTCTGAGTTGTCGATGGAGCTGATGAAGAGGTTAATGAACCAGGTGAGGGAGTACTGGTACATGGGCTCGATATTCGCAAGGTCAGCGATGGAGAAGAACAAGATGGCTGAATGCATGGCGATGGGGGTGTAACCCATGCGGGTCTCGTCGATCATCCGCTCCGTCACCTCGGCCACAGCTTGCTTCTCTGAGATCTCATTGGCCAGCACTTTCGAGCAGGAGAGGATCTTGACGGCCGTCTCATCCTCCAGGATGTTGCCCTCGGAAGAGGACAGCACCTCTAAGATTTTGTCCTCGATCTCCTTTAGTTGTCTGGAGGACAATTCAACATGTGTTTGTAGAGGGAGACATTTGGATTTGACTAATGGAAATCATTTGACCTGAGTCTGGAGTGTGCTACAGTACCTTTTATTCTCTGCTCCCTGCAGGATAAGAGCCTGTTTCTCTTCCTCCAAGTCGGGCCTTTCCCGAGCCACCACGATACCAAGCAGCTGGTCTTGGATGCCTTCAGGGGTGATCATGAAGTTCAGAAGGGTGACCTAAAGTACAGAGGTCGAAAGAAAGAGCAGTTTTCAGTTTGAAAGTGTCAAACTAAAGGTTTATTTACATTTTTAAGGATGTATGTGCCGATGATTGCTTGCCAGTAGGCTAGGATTCAGGAGACATTTACTACATTATCAAGACTTTATCCATTTTTGCATTATGCATTATTGTGCTTGGCTGCATTGTATGATGGCTGAGCACAATTTTAATGTAATGACTTTTTAGGGTTTTATGTGGACCAATGACAATATGGCTAATGTGACATGCAACAATATAATCGAAGGTTGATTTTATATATTTTTGTAAATATTTTTAAATGAAATGAAATCACTTCAAGTAACCATGTCAGGTCATGTATGTATAAATGGCCATATACTCATTCCCTTGCGTGGTCCTAGTGAAATTGAGTTTGATACACCAGGTCATGTTTGAGTATACAAAGAGTCGTAACATTTTTGTTTACCTTTAGTCACATAATGTTCTCTCTAAATCGGCTTTTTTATTTAGACAAATGTCATTTATTTGTCATCAGATTATTTTTCTAGCCGAAACCAAAAATGTTTTCATTTGACAAAATATTTTATCAAAACATTATGTGATGAGAGTTTGATGATTACAAATCTGGGCGAAAGAACAAAATTAGGCATAAAAATCATCTTATTCATGAAAAGAAAATAATCATCGATTTTTTGGTGAAGTGAACACTGATACATTGCTATACATTTCAGTATGCAGAAGAAAACATGCTCAAATTAGGGTGTGTGCGTGAGTGTGTGAGAGTGTGTGAGAGTGTGTGAGAGTGTGGACATGTATCTGTGGGGTACTTTCAAGTGCAGCGTTGATCATCATGGCTTCAGTGCTGCACCCCCTACGAACCTCCTCTCCAATCAATTCCAATAACTGCTCTATCCTTGGCAAAGCACAGGTAAGATGCTTTTTTCTTTTACTGTGAAAACTGTGGAAGTGTGTCTTTTAGCGCCCAGCCTTAGTCATTCTGCTGTGCACTTACCCGGAGGTTAAAAGCCCATACCTGCTATCTACTCTCTGCCCTAATAAATGAGTGCACTTCTCCGGGGCCTAATTCCATTTCTATTGATGCTGCGGACCCACTCAGCTGGTGGTAAAGACTCGGAGTGCACATAAATCTCCCGTCTGTCCTTTTCACACATACACCCTCCTTCCTCACTCCCCTGAGCTCCTTAAGGGCTGCTCTACCAGAAGCTTGCCTTCTTGTATTTGAAAGTATTGCATTTCAAACAGGGCTTAATGGATTTAATGGAAGCCCCACTGTACTGTAGGAAAAAAGGGAAAAAAAGAAGGATTGAGTCAGTTTTGAAAAATGAGTTGAATCTATCTAATAGCTGCCCATAAAGAGTGGGTCCCTGCAAATAGATGCTTGAAATGTGATCTTCTAAAGCTTTCCAACCCCTCTCTGTAATGCAGTTTCCTTAAATGCTCCTTTTCTTGGAAATGTTCTCTTTTTTCTGGGACACTGTGCTCCATTGGGGAGGTGGTATCGGTGATGATTCGCTGTGTTGCTGGGGTAAAAAAGTATGATGCAATAAGAGGGAAACAACCGTAAAAAAGGAGGGATCATCTATCTGGAGGAACAGAGGTACTTAAATAATAATTTTGTAGAATTTGCTGATGAATTCATACAAACTAAGAGTTCACAGCCAGACATGCTAATTCATACTTGTTTGTATCACTTTAAACACCTCAGTTTAGTGTGTTAGTATGCTAACCATTGCTAAAAAGCACTAAACATAAAGTCAAGCAGAGTGGACAGTAATGTTTTTGTTCAACAAAATAAATGTGTTTGGAAAATTGAAAATTCTGTCACTTGAAAAAAAAAGATTGCGATTTACACTTCGGCGGGCGTGCATGTTTGTTGCAAATGTCATAGCAATCCTCTAATAGTCAAGGGGATACATTGTCTGGGTACCATGAAGTTCTGGACAACATCATCTCCATCTGGTAGATATTAAGATATTTCACTCAAAATGTTTAACTTTGAACTGTTGGTGGCACTAAAGAAAGATCAGAGGATCACCAAAATCACAAGAGTTCAGCCTCTGGAGACCATTAACGTCCGTACAAAATGTATGCAATTCATCCAAATACTCACCAGCCCATACTTCCATCTATAGTGACTAAAACCTCAACCAAAACTGAAGAAAGCCACACGATTTAAGAGGAAAGACAATAGCATTAATAAGCTTTCCCTCACAAAAACAATGAAGGTTGCAGTTAAACAGTAAACACAGTGCTCCACAAAGGACCTTTTTCTTCAATGGAAAAAACCATGTTACTGAAAGTCAGTTATACCATCCGGCTTAATAACAAAAAAAATGAAAGTTGTTGTTATCAGGTGTAAAAGAAATGCTACTTTAAAGGTGGAGGAATGCAGATGTCTGTTGAGTCCTGTGAGAGACTGTAAAACGCATTCAATTAACTTGTGAGTTGGCAGAAGCCTTGTTGTAGAAAATTCGTCTATCCTTAGCTGCGGTGGGACAGAAGGGTACCAGCTCCATCTGCATGGAAGGGGTGGGTAGTGGGGACATGGAAGATTGCACAGGGCTCATTGCATCAACACTGACACCTGCTGCAAACAGCTGAGGCATGTGGCTCCTGCCAGAAACTCTCTGATTACTGTCAGGAATAAAGGTGTGTGCAGGCACTTGGGTCTGACTGTCTGTCTGAGTGTGTTTCCTTGTGTGGTGCGCCTTTTCCTTGATATTTTAGGCTTAATGGCCTAAATGTTAATTGGGATAGACAACCTGTTATTGTCTAAAAATGTTTGCCTATAGATAATACAACAATGGCAGAAAAAAAGGGGAGAGGGTCAGAGGAGGAACATATTAAATCTTTGATGGAATACAATAAAAGAAAGCACATAAAGCCTACTGTAAAGTAATTTTGATCCGAAAGTAGCCTTGATAAAATATGTTTCTTCAAGCGAGTCAAAGTGTGTATTGGGATACACTGCCTGAGGGTGTTTCCAACTACAGTACCTTGACGGAGGTTTCTGGCAGGTAGTGTGGGTTGCGTAGCTTGGTGGTGATGTAAAAGCGGAAGTCTGGAGCGTATTCGATGGTGGAGTCTCCCAGGCGTATACACATGGCCCCGCCCTGTTTGAAGGTCTGTCTCAGCAGCAGAGGCTCCAGGATGGGGTCCAGCTCCTCGCCTACATTCTCCAGCAGCACTGAGGGAAAAGGTTAAATAGGTTTTCTGATCAGGGGAGGCTTAAACTTGTCAGTGTTTTGCTTCATACAAGCAATCTCAAAGGAAAGCTATCTTCAGGTGATGCCACTGTAGAAATGAGTGGAAAAGCTTTTATAACAAAGAACAAAAAGCCTGTTTGTTGAAGCAGAACGGCCGGGTGGACACAAGATGTTATGCCAGCGAGTGTGTGACTTGTATCATCCTCCTCCGTCAATATACAGCTGTAAGATAGAGCGGTGACAAGTTTATTCAGACAAACGCGGGTCCTCATCTTTCATTGTAATGTTTATTTTACATTATTATCATGTTAACTCTTATGCAATGCGTTGTTAACATGCTGCTGTAACAAAGAATTTTCCCAATTTGGGATCAATAAACTATATCTATTTGAATCTTGTCTAATCTTCAGGCCACCTGTCAAAGACTTACATTTAGCACCAGGTCAGCCAATGATGTAGTATCAATATAGGACTTTTCCCAAAAGCTACCTTATAATGACTTATTTTGTGTCACTCTTTTGCATGTCTCAATTACTTTAGTTGCGTACATCTTCCTATTTCTTGGAAGCCCTCAACCATTACATGTGTGCACCACATGCATAATAAGTAATCAGTGAAGCAAGTAAGACATTACCAGTTATAAATGCCTTATCCCCATGACATCATCATTAATTTATTTTCACATTAAGTATGATAATGCTGTTCTCATGTTAGGAACATTAGCCCATCTATAATTGATTTTATGCCCAAGGTAATAACAACGTTTTTATACAGAATTCAGAGACGGTGACAGCTGAAACTTTCTCTCCAAACTTTCGAAATGTCTCCAAATCGTTTCGGGCACCATTTTGTCCTGTTACATTTCATCAATATTGTTAATATTTCAGCAGCTTAACCAGTACTTTCTAGCATTTAATAAGCAGGAGTCGAGCCTATTAAGATATTTGGCGGGGAAACATTTGTTCAACAGTCCTAAAATAGAGATTTCTAGCAACGAATCAGGGAAATACTGTAGGCTGCAATACAAACAGCAAGAAACCATGGAACTGTGAAGTAAGAGAGCGTGGATCTGTAGCCTCTGGGGACTATTTTGCTCCCTGCAAGGACCAACAACTCTCTGAACTGTTAGCCTTGCATTCTGACAGTAAGCAAAGACCCAGTGGCTGGTGAGTTCGGTCATTATTTAGATGTCTTTTTAATGGCTGTATAGCTGTCTCTGTCAGTTCCATTCTCCCTTGCCGTTCCTTCTCAAACCCCCTACAAATCCTAGAGACACAACAAATGAACAGACAGCAAAAAGATAGTTGCTTCTGCACAAACATGTGACTATGACCCTGATACTTGTGTATGATTTACAGTAGTTCATTAGAATAATGGTGCAGGAAGCCTGGATAAAAGTTCATTGGAACATTTCACTCAGAAATACTGCTTATATGAATTCCTGCTCTGCAGAATAGAGAACAAAGAAAAACCATCTTCTGCAGCAATAAAAAGTCCCTGTGGTAAAGGGAGACCTCAGCAGGCGGAAGCAGGAACTACCACACACACACACACACACACACACACACACACACACACACACACACACACACACACACACACACACACACACACACACACACACACACACACACAGACTAGGCAGCAAGAGCAGAGTCATCAAGCTAGACAGACTTACCTGGGTTGCCAAACTGGATGCAGTTCTCCAGAGTGCGTACAAAGTCACCGTCACTCAGTTTAATGATATGCAGACTGTTGGCCTTCTCCATGTTTTTCACCCACTTGTTTGCCTGTCCCTGGGGATCAATCATCAGGGGCCAGCGCCTGGCGTTTCTACACAGAAACACAATAAAACAGTCAATGATCGTATGGTGCTGCCTTGTCAGAGTGAGAGATCATGTAACTGTTAACCAGGAGACATCAAAACAGCAGGGGGGATGCAGGAGGACAAGAATTGAGATGTAGAGAGGCACAGTCAGACAGCTCACAGTCGGGTGGCACACCAGGGGCCATAGTATTGTGATTAAAAAACAATGTTGCTGCTTCATTTACACAAACAAGCAGATGCTTTCTACATTTTATATTCATTTTTTTACGGCAGCTTAAGGTTAAATCAGACAATCTTACTGCAGAGTTGTGACATACAGTGGTGTCTGTAAGGGCAGAAGGATTTGTAGTTCTGAATTTAATTTTGAGATTTAAATAGATTGTGAGCCCTTGTGATCGAGGTAGTTAAGAATAAACATTTGGTGGCCACCATATAGCTCAGTTGGTAGAGCTTGAGACCCATACACTGGGGCTAGGAGGACCCTGGTTCAAATCTAGCCTAGGACCATTTGCTGTGTGTCTCCCCCTTTGAACACTGGTTTCAAACACACACTGGAACATATGTATTATGCACAGTGAGTGAGTGAGTGAAAAATAAATGCCAAAAATAAATAGAAACCAGGAGTTTCCAAAAAGATAGTTACGCTCAGAGTAAGCAGAGACCCTTTGGGTTTTGAACATTAAATCATTGCTTTACCTCTGTACAAGCTGCACATTCAGAGGTACCATGCCTCTGAAATGCTTTTATGCTTCTATGAAAACTGAAAGCCAGTTTTCTGTTAATGTTCATGTCATTCTGTATTTTTAGACGCTGGCTGGATCTTGTCCAGACCTTTCTGTCATTTCGATTCAAGCACTTGTTTATTTTGCACTGTAATGTGAAGCTTTATTGTGAAGACAAAATACGCATTGTGCATCAACAATGGCTGTCGGTTGCTCCATCAAATGAATCGGATCAGGTGTAGATGCCCCCGTAGCTGGTGCGTTAAACTCTTAAACTCTGAAGTAAACATTGATGCATTTTTCTTCTAGAGAGAATGCCATGTCGGAATAAAGTTTGTCTTTGATACTCACAAGATCATGATCCCGTTGTCTATGGAGAAGCTGTCTGATGGGAGGCCAGCGATGGTCCAGGCTCTGATCTTTACTGGATCGCCCAGAGAGTTCATCAGGGACATGTTGGGGGAGCAGGGGATCTCTCTGCTCTTGCATAGATCCATCCACTCCTCCGTTTGATCCTGCAGAGGACCACATTTACTGGTTATGACTTCATTTTCACTTTACCACCTGGGCAGCATGAAATAACCTACAAGCAAATGAAAGCATCTGCTTGCGAACAATTCTGTGCAGATAAATGATTACTTGTTCACTCTCCTCCTTTTTGTCTCCAGCTTTAAAAAAGTAAATAGACAACCTTTAAACACTTTCTTGGTATTGAAAAAGAAATGTTCCTTTCAGAGGGACCACTTCCCTCCAAACTGCTCTCCAGCTTTAGGATTGAATTGGTCAAAGTTGTAATGAGTTTTTTAAAGACAGAAAGGCTGGATTTTCCTAAGAAACAATGCATAGATTCAAATAAGAGTGATTCTTCTCAATCATCACTTACGACCCACTAAAAGTGGTAGTTTTCTGTATCTGCAGACACCAACACACTTTTCTCTCATTTACCTTGCATTCCCTACATGTTTCCAAACAACATGTTGGGTGGCACACCAGGGGCCATAGTATTGTGATTAAAAAGCATCTGCTTGTTTCATTTACACAAACAAGCAGATGCTTTGTGAATTCTTTTTTTTATTTTGACTGCAGCTTAAGGTTAAATCAGATCATTTGACTGCAAAGTTGTGACATACAGTGGTGTCTTTTTATTTGTATCTGTTCCCTTTTTTTAAAAGGGCAGAAGAATTTGTACTTGTGAATTTAATCTTGAGATTGATATAAAGTGTGAGCCCTTGTGATCGAGGTAGTTAAAAATAAACCTTTGGGGACAACCGTATAGCTCAGTTGGTAGAGCTTGCGACCCACACACTGGGGCTAGGAGGACCCTGGTTAAAATCTGGCCTAGGACCATTTGCTGTGTGTCTTCCCCTCTTTCTACCCCTTTCACAACTGTATCCACTGTATTCTGTATCTGCAGACACCAATTCATTTACCTTGCTTTCCCTACATATATCTACCTTTTCTTACATTTGAGAAATGTGTGTAAAACAACATGTTAGGGAACTGTTAACAATATGGTTATGTGTAAACCAACAAACGTTATATTAAAATATTAAATCTAAACCAACAAACGTTATATTAAAATGTTAAATCTAAATATAGAAGTGAAATCTATTACAAATCTATGTAGGTGCAGATCTATAAGTAATACGAGTAGTACCCACTGACAGCCCTGTTCCTAGTATGCCCCCCCGGCTCCCTGAGCTCACCTGTCTGTAGCTGGAGGTGAAGGCTCCCAGGTAAGCCACGATGCCCGCTGAGATCAGGATGTCCCCGGTCAGGTTGTTGTAGAGCTCTCCGAGATTGAAGGCCATTTCGCTCCAGCGTGACTTCTCTCCACCCAAGCCTCCAATAAGCTGCTCCGCTCGCTCCAGCTTCTTACTGCACAGATCCACCTGCAGGACATCATGGAAGGTGGACGAAATCAGTAGCCTATATGGGCTACGAGTCACTCTTTTGCCTGGCAGTTCTGTCAGTGTTCTGTCATTCTCCTCTCAGATTTAGTCGTCTTTCATTTGGCACTGTAGTTACACTTTTACTCTTTTTTCATTACATAGCAAGATATGATTACCAATTTAACACATTGTTAAACCATGTACAATGAAAGTAAGAGATGTAAAAACCACTAAACCTGATTCTCCAGTTCAACTTTCTTGTTCTTGTTAGCTTCGAACGTCTCCTGAAGTTTTGCGAGTTTATCCTGGACTTCTTTGAGGGCAGCCTGTTTTTTTTGGAGGCCTGTCATGGCCACAAGCAGCTCCCCCTCAGCCTGCGCCAGCTTCTCCTTCTTGGGAGCCACCGTCTTGGCCACCCTGAAGGATTATGCAGTAAGCAATCATTTACAAGAGATTCTAGATGTATAGATATATATTTAAACCAGAAGGTCGTCAGTCAGACCAAGTACAGTGAGTGTGAACACGCCTAAACATGGTAGCCCCCTGGCTCTAACACCCCTCATATTAGCGCACATGTGTGTATTTCGCGCCTAAGTGTGTAATCAATATAGTGCGTCTTCTTTTTCAAATGAAACATTGCATTTTGTTAGCCTACATTGGGTTTAAATGAATACCTTTAGCTGCAAGAGTTCATGTAAACTAAACACATCACCCCAAGTATGCACTGGCTTCCAAAAACAAAAAGAATACACATCAAAATCGTTCTTTTATTTTATAAAGCGCTAAATGGTTTGGTACCACAATACTAACTGACATGCTGCTCTGTTACGAGCCACCCAGAGCTGTGAGATCATCAGGGACAGGTCTACCCAATGGAGCCAGGGTCAGAACCAAATACGCTGAAGAAGCTTTAAGCTTTTATGCTCTGCAGATCTGGAACAAACTTGTAGAACATCTGAGGTCTGCTGAACCCCGAGGTGAAAAATATTTATTTTTACTCTATTTTCTTTGCATTTGAAATGTGCTAACAATTTACTATGTTGGAAAAATAATGATGTGAACATGTCCTTTTAAATGATCTGCATCTTGATTTGGCTTGTCATATTTATCACTTTGCAAATCATTTGTATACTTGCTCAGGATAAAAAATAGTTATTCCTGTGTAATTAAATATAACCAAGCTTCATTTACTTGCTTAGACGGATGGTAAGCTCTCTAAAGCTGGGGGAGTGTGCATACATTTTCATAACTGGGAACACAGGAGGAGAAGAACATGACTTACTTTTCATACTTGTCCATGGCGCATACCCATTTACACAGGCCTTCAGCTGCAGTGGATGCAGTTCGGATCTTCTCCGGTACAAAGTCTGGGTTGGTGATGTACTTGTTGCGGATGATGGCGATGTAACTGGGTGGGATGTTGTCCTTGTCATATTCATGGAGGCTTTGGAGAAACTTCATTTCTCCCAGGATCTTTTTGGCCGGGCCCCAAAAGTCCTCCACTTTTTTACCAGAGCCGGAGGGGTCCGGTACGCGGTCTGGCTTGATGCCTTTGAGAATGCAGATCGCCTCCATCACCAGTTTGACAGCTAGGGGCGGGCTTTTCATGGACTTCACCACTGTGATATCCTGTAGATAAAAACAAAACAACTCTATATGCATGTCCTATTATATATTCTATTCCAGTACACCAATAACAAATATGAAACATTCAACATTCATTCATAATGATTTGTAAGGCCAAGTATAATAATAAATAATTATACATGATTACTGGTCACTCACAGAACATTATCATTTCCATAGTTCCATCCTTTTATAATGCATTATAATCACTGTTATAAAGCATCATAAAGGGTTAATAAGTAACTATACAGTACGTGGTCATTTGCTTTAGGTAAAGTAAAAAATACTTGCGATTTGCAATTTCTTTCTATATTCAAACAATGGCTAATAAGAGTCACATATTATCCCATTATAATGCAATATACAGTGATTATCATGCAATATAAAAAGATTACAATATTTTACAATTATGGCAATTATAATATACTATGAACAGGCAAAGAAAACATCTGTGAGTGACCAGCAATTATGACGTATTATGATTCTTCATCCTATAAGTCAATAAAGGGTCAAGTTTATGCTTTACAGTATAATGTGTAATGATTGTATAAAGCATTATGAGTATTTCTGAGTGCTTATAACTATAATAATACTGTTCCAAAGGCATGTTATAATGCATTACAATGTCAATGATCATGCATTGTCCTACCTGATTGGTGAGAGTGTTCAGGGCAGACAGCGCCGACTCCAGGATGGGCATGGCTTCCTCCAGGTCAGCATCACACTCATCCTTGATGGCTTTGGCAGCCATGGCTTGCTCGTTGGCCACGGCCTCGTCCACTTTCACCACCTTCTCTGTCTCAGCCACCTCCACAGACTCGTGCTCGATCACCACCATCATCTCATCCACCTCCTTGCTGGCCACGAGCAGCTGCGGTTGTAGCGCCTCCAGCTCCACCTGCATGGAGGCCACCTGATCTGCTGCTGACTCCAGCTTCTCCAGGCCCACCTCATAGCGACGTTTCATTTTCATCACCTCACTGAGCAAAGGACAGAAATAATTAAGGAATCAAGTCTCAATTTTAGCCATGGAATTTGACCATTTAGCCAAGTTTTCCAAATTAAGACTATTTTCGAAACAATTTTAATTCAAGTCCTTTTAAATTATAGGATCAATGATAAAATAATCAATCAATCAACCAATCAATCACTCACTCACTCAATCAACATTATCTATATAGCAATTATCATACACAAAAAGGTAACAAAAAAACAAAAATACTAGCCCCACCTATCAGTCTACAGACAGAGTAAAACATATACCAATTGACATCAATAAATAAAAGGACTGAATAAAATAAGAATAAATAGCATTTCATATAAAGCCAAATTAAAAGGTGGGTCTTAAGTTGGCTTTTAAAAGTATAAACATACTCAAACATAATGTCCACACACAAACAACCTTGAAGGTCTCCTATTATACAATTGTTTATATTATAGGTCTCAGATATATAAAAAACATTTCTCTGAAGTGTTTTGCTCAAAATACCAAACAGATCCCCCATTCTAGCCATGCCTCATACCCCTCTATTTCAGCCCTGTTAGAGAGGTGCTGATTCTCGGTCCGTAGCTTTAAATAAAAATAAAAAAGAGAGGAGAGCTCAAGCAGGAGAATTCTACCCAGATACTCAGCTAAACGCTGGCGTGATTAAAACGCCATATTATGTTCCAAACCACATCAAGGATTATTTCTGAAACAGTATGGAGCTCTATGGAACCTTTTATATCCGGCTTCTTTTCACATACTCTCTCCAGTACAGGTTAGCTCTGAATGTAAGCGATGCTTGCTAATGTAAACACAGACCATATTACTTTCAAAACACGTTGCGCATTGTTTCTGATACTGCAACGTTTCTGATAGGGGATGGGCCGAACGTTGCCTGGAGTTTAACGTAAAGCCAGCCCACATTTTAGTAATGTCCTCATGACCGCAGCAAATTTGGATCAGCTCCATTGTATCCCCGTTTTTAGAGAGTATTTTCGGACACTTTGTGAGTCTCCTTACACACCAGGGACACATATTTATATATAAAAGACATCAACAAGAGCATTTTGCATAATAGGTGAACTTTAAAACTTACGCTCTTTTGGTATTTAACAGAGCCTTGAAAGTGTTAATGAGTTCCAGGTATGAGGTTGGGGTGACGTAGTTGTAGCGCTGCAACTCGTTCATAAAGCGATGGGAGAGTTCTATGGTTGAGGTGTGAAAGCTCTTGCACATGTTGATGCAGCCTTCTCGGGACTCATCGGTCATTTCAACATCCTCCAGGAAGCGACAGGCCACCGCCTGCAGGGCATCCTCTGGCCATGTCTGATAAGCAAGGAAGTACGCTAAATTACAACTAAGTAGCCATATATATTACATTTACTTTATTTCTGCTATGGTTTTTTACCTATTTTCACAGTCAAACACAGCATATTGTCTCTGTGATGTTATTAACTAACATGCATGAACACACCTGGAACCAGTTAATAGTGCAGCAGTTAATGAGGGCGGGGAAACGTCTCAGACGGTTCCTGAAGGCGTCTCCGATGGGACTCATGGCCAACACCACATGCAGCTGTGTGCGACAGCGCTCTATAAACATGTTGAAAAGAGAAAGGGGGCTGCCATCTGTCTGTTTGTCGCGGTCTCGTTGGCGGTCCAACACGCGCATTCGCTCACACATTTCCGCCTTCTCGTCAACGGCAAACAGGTTAGGCACCTGCAAAAGATGACAGAGTTTTGTAGATTGGGTACAGGCCTTTTAAATAGAACAATCTGTACACTAAGTAAAATCATACTATTATGTATGCAGTTTGGTGCATTTCAGAAAAATATGTATCTGAAATAAACTACTATAGTTATTGATGCATTATTGTTTTAATCTTTTTTGGCTTGGTAAAGATGTTGTTTATATAATAATAATAATACTACATGTTATATAGCGCTTTTCCTGGTGCTCAAAGCGCTTTACAAGCAAGTAAAGAAGAAAAATAACAACTATATACAGTATATGAATTACTTTATTTAGTGCTGAGTAGCTTAACCTATGATTGATCATATATAATCATTTGTTAGTTGACTTCTATTTTGTGCAAATAATATAACCTTGAAAAATAGCTAGTGACTAAAGCTGTAAAATAAATGCACATTATTAAAAAGTACAGCATTTGCCTACAAAATGTAGCATCATATGAAAGTGGGATAACCTTAACCACACAAGCGAAATGTAAGTACCTCATTTATTTTGTAAATAAAAGTATTTAAAGTGGACCTATCATGCTATAGTTGAAATATATATTGTAGGGCAATACCTATACAAAACATGTCTCTGAAGTTTTTTTTTCAAAATACCAAACAGATCATCCATTGTAGCCATCCCTCATACTGCTCAAACCCCTCTTTTGAAGCCCTGTTAGAGAAACGCAGATTTTGGGTCCTTAGCTTGAAAAAAATAAATAAGAGGAGGCGGAGGCTAATGCCTGATCCGAATTCTAGCCGGAGATAAAGTTAAATTCTCTGCGGTGATAAAACGTCCCCATCCTGTTCTAAACACGTCAAGGATTATTTCTGTAAACAGTAATATGGAGCTCAAAATGCTTTTTCTCTTGCAGGTTTATCACCAAGGTGAGTTCCTTTTTTATTTCCTGCTTTTTAAACACATGGTGCTCTCTAGTACAGGGTTAGCTCTGAGTGTTAGGCGGAGGCGCTTGCTAATGTTAAACAAAGACGTCCAAAACACGTCAGGCATTGTTTCTGATAGCAACGAAAAAATAGATGAGGTTTTATTTTCTGACGCTGCGTGAGTTCCCCGACGCACCGGGGACCACAATCATGTATGTATTAAAAGATATCACAAAGATGCAATGATAGGTTCCCTTTAAGTTAATTTGCACCTTAGTGCGAACATTCTCCCACCACATTGCATTAATATTCCATATGGTATTGCTTTTTCTTCTTATGTAAATCCTATAAATGAACTCAACCATCCATTCCAATTTTCCCCATCACCGGTTGTTGAGCAGTGTTACCAACGTCCTCCAAGAATGGACTTCCCATTTTTGGTTTGAGTTCCGTGAGGAGGAAAACGCCCATGAGCTTGCCCTGCTGTGGACTTCATCCATTAATGAGCTTCAGATCATCGTGCCATCTGTGGTTCCGTTAGGTCTTGGAAATCTCACCTGGAAAAAGTTCCGCTCTTGCCATGTGGGGCCAGCCAAACCGGTGTTGAGAGACTGCCGGCCCGCCTCCCGCCACGCCACCAACAGGGCCTGTTGGCCGCTTGGCTGCTTCAGATGCGGACGAGTGCGACACCGTGTTCGATGGCGAAGCGGAAGGGCACAATGATTCATGGGTGCTTGGCTTTGACGTTGTTTGTACTTCTCCAGATGCGACTCCACCACCTGACGGAAGCTCGGTCAGGTTGTTCACCTCGACGGTAGGTTGCGGTCGTCGCCCCTTTAGGGTCGTGAAAGTCGCAGGAACATTGAAGGCTGCGCAAGGTCGGTCCTTCTGTGACCTTCCCGTTCTTGGTTCCTGGTCAATGCTGGAGGCTGATGGAAAGTCTTCCTTTTCATGGCCTGAGACACCACCCTGTAACGGGCTTACAAGCCAGGAGCGAAATCTGAGTCTTTGGACCAGACGCTTTCATAATAAACCCTCGCACCTGAAGAATCAACAAAGAAAAGAGTTTTGGGAATGATACCAATGGGAAAGTTTAGAGAGATGCCAACACAGACAATTCAAGGAATACCAGTGTGATCAGACCAAAACACATAGCAAATTGTTTGCCAAAGAATTGCGCCAATGGCGCTAGATCTTTTTTTGAAGGTTATTCCAAACCCACACATATTTGCTCTTACTCCGGCCACCTCCATAGTATACACCTATACTTGCCCCAAAATATATTTTTTTAACCAGCCATGACAAAATAACCACCCTTGTAACCTGTCAATGACTCAAGAAATGGCTGAATGCCTGTTGTAGTCGGGTTTTCATACTTTATCTAAGAACAGCGACAACCATTTTTGTTCAAAATTGTTTGATGTAGTGAAACATTTTCAAACTTGATCTGAGTTTTATTTTCCAATTGTCAGTGCAAATCTGCATCCTATCTTTGTCTTTACATGCTTTGTATGTATCTTAGAAAAAATCCTGCTTTGCGTTTGTTCTGAACACACCTTACAGGCCGACTAAGCTTTGACTATAGCAATATATATTTCTACTATTTGGTATTTTCATACATTTCTATTTTATTTACACGCGTTTAGGAGACTGATCCAGCCTGTTCCACACTCTATGTGGATGTACATGTTACTCGTGACCAGAGCCGTTTAGACGCTTGATTCCTCACCCAACAACCGGGAAGAAAAGAGAGATCCAGCTCATAAAACGCTCCTGGGTCGACGCAGGTAACATTGTACACACATAGTATGTGGAACAGCCGCGCGCAGCCTCTTAACACGTGTAAAATAAATAGCAAACCTTGTATGAAAATACAAATAGTACACCAATATATACTTCGCTATAGTCAAGAGCTTAGTCGGGCCTGTTAAGGTGTGTCTCAGAACAAAAGCAAACGCCAGATTTTTCTACAATACAATACAAAAAGGCAACTGCGTAACAGACCAAAGATACGATGCCAGATTGCACTGACAATTGAAATACGCCAAACTCAGATCAAGTTGAAATGATTTCAACACATCAAAACAAAATTTTGAACAAAAATGGTTGTCGCTGTTCTTAGGATTTAAAAGTTATGAACCCGGACTAACACAGCATTTCAGCCATTTCTTGAGTTCATTGACAGGTAAAGGAGTGGTTATTTTGGTCATCACAAATATATTTTGGCAAAGATATGGTGTATCTATCGGAGGTAGACCGAGTAAGAGCAAATAGTGGTAGGGTTTGGGAATAACTTCAAAAAAGAACTAGCGGCCATTTGGCGCAATCATTTTGGGCAAACTTTGACTATGTGTTTGGTCTGAATCACACTGGTATTCCTTTGAAAAAATTGTCTGTGTTGGCATCTCTCTAACCTTCCCACTGTATCATTCACTCTTTTCTTGGTTGATCTTCAGTGCTGAGGGTTTATTATGATCGTCTGTCCAAGACTCAGATACGCTCCTGGCTTGGTAGCCACTTACGGTGGTGTCTCAGAGCCACATGAAGGAAGAGCTTCCATCAGGCTCTTCAGCAATCTTGATCCCAGACCAAGACGGGAAGGTCAGCAGAGGACCCTCCCAGCCTGCATGTTCATGCGAACTTTCCGACCCTAAGGGCGACGCGCGCACTACGCGTGGAGGAAAGCAAACCTGACCAGCTCCGTCAGGTGGTGGAGTCAGCATCTGGAGGAGTACAAACAACGTCAGCAAAGGGCACCCATGAACTCTGGTGCTTTTCGGCTTCGCTCGACACGGTGCCTTGTGTCGCATCTCTCGCATCTGAAGCAGCAAGCGGCCCACGCCCTGTTGGTGGGCGTGGGCGGAGGGCCGGGCGGCAGTCCACACGGTTGGGCTGGCCACATGGGCAAGGGCGCTTTTACAGTGGAGATTTCCAAGACGCTACGGAACCCCACAGAATGAGCACGATGATTCTCTGAAGCTGCATATGATGAGTCGCACACGGGCGGGGGGAAGGCTCATGGCGTTTTCCTCTTCACGGAGCACTCAACAATCAAAATGAGTCATCATCTGGAGGACGATTGAGTTAACTGCTCAACACGGTCGGGTAAATTGGATGGACATGGTTGAGGTGCATTTATGATACATAAGAATACACACAACTACCATATGGATATACTGGGCAGTGGTGGAATGTCAGCTAAGTGCATGTAGGCTTAAAGGGGACCCTATACCCGCACTTCTGTGATCATCTTACTTATCACCATACGCCATACCTGCTTCCGGTGCGTCACCCCCCGGCGCGCACACTCCACAGGCCAAGCGTCAGAAATAAAACCCTAAACTCTTTCGTTTGCTAATCGAACAAACTGCCTGACGTGATTCTTGGACGTCTTTGACTTTACTTAGGCAAGCCTCCGGCTAACACTCAGAGCTAACTGTACCTAGAGAGCACATGTGACTTAAAAGGAGGAAAAAAAAGGCACTCAGCTTGTGATAAACTGCAAGAGAAAAGCAATTTGGCTCATACGTTTCAGATAATCGATTGACGTGGTTTGACAGGATGGACGTTTTTCACCGAGCGCAGAATTTAACTTATCTCCGGTAGAATTCGGATCAGGCATTACTCCGCCTCCTCATTATTTATTTTTTTCAAGCTAAGGACCCAAAATCTGTGATTTCTCTACAGGGGGGATTCAAAAAAGAGGGGTTTGAGCAGTTATGAGGGATGGGCCTACAATGGATGATTCTCGTTGGTATTTTGAAAAAAAAACATTTTTTCAGAGACATGTTTTGTATATGGTATTGCCCTACAATTATCATATTTCCGAACTATAGAATGATTAGGTCCACTTAACAATACTTTATTTACAAAAAAATGAGGTAGCTTAGCACTTTCGGCCTTGTGTGAGTTAAGGTTACCCAACTTTCATATGATGGCTACATTTTGTAGGCAAATGGCTGTACTTATTTAATAATGTGCATTATTTTCACAGCTTTAGTCACATAGCTATGTTTTCAAGGTTATATTATTTGGCACAAAATAGAAGTAAACTAAGCAAATGATTATAAGTGATCCAATCATCAGGTACAGCTACGTCAGCAGCTAATAACAAGTCACATTCACCTACTACTAGTATATAGTTGTTATTTTCTTCCATTTACTTGCCTTGTAACAGCCCGCTTTGAGCACCAGGAAAAGCGCTACTATAACATGTAGT
>NW_011369947.1:27627734-27666118 GCF_000735185.1 Notothenia coriiceps | reverse complement strand
GTGTGCCTTGGCAGTCTAAAATCATTTGTGTAATAATGGTCCTGAAATATCAAAGAGAAGTAGACAGAATGAAATATGAGAATATGCATATGAAGTGGAATAGAGGACCTTCAAATTCAGGCAAAGCCCACCAGACAACCCACATCTTAACAACTCAACCCTAAGGATAAATACAGGCACAGCAGGAAGAAGTCCATTATTGAGAACAGCAAGTTCTCCCGCTTTTCTGATTGTTAATAGCATGCCTGGATATTGGGACCAAGCCCCAGTTCATGGGCCGGCAGCTCTATCAACTGAGCTATATGGTGGCACTGTCTTATAGTCTTTGATGGATTTAGTTGTCTTCCACACAGTATCAGACATCTCCTATCTTGCGTTCTTGCTTTTAAAAAAGCAAAATAATGTAAGATTCCCCCCTAAATGTTGAAGATATCTTCTGTCTGACCATATGAAAAACTTGAAAGGCCTGCGCCCTGTTGCTAACGTAGGATTGGACATTGGTCGCTAGAGAGGGGCTTGGCGTAGGGTCAATAGTTCACAAGTCGGTTTGGTTTGGAACACAATTATTAATACACTTGTACTTTCTACAGACTGCAGATCCTGAGAGACTACTTTACATACGCGCTATATGTCAATGTGTGTCGCTCTCTGTTTGAGAAGGACAAGCTGCTCTTCTCTTTCTGCCTCAGTGTCAATCTGCTCATGCATAGAAAGGAGGTATGGAATACACAAACTGCACACATTTACAAATTAACAACACTTAAAAGACATAGACATTTAAGACATTAACACTTTCAATAGTGTAGTTTGATTTGTGGTTAGCTTATCAAACTAGCCGTTATATATTTCAAGATAAATCCTCCATGATTCATTTGGATGATCTGTTTCATAGTATTTTTATCCAAGATAATACCCAAAATGTTGAATCTTTAAACCGTTTGAATCACAAATGCTGGTTAATCCTCTAACAGAAGCATGACTGTAATGAATGTGTTAGGTGGATGAGGGGGAGTGGCGCTTCCTCCTCACAGGTGGTGTGGGTCTTGACAACCCCTACTCCAATCCCTGCACCTGGCTCCCTAAAAAGTCCTGGGACGAGCTTTGCCGCCTGGATGAGATGGAGTGCTTCAAAGGTCTGCGTAAAGACATGGCTCGCCTCAGGGGCGAGTGGAAGACGGTGTACGACAGCTCAGTGAGTGACATGAAACACACAGGCTACTCTAGGGATCTATCTCTGGGTGTCCTTTAATGTTTCTGTGATGTTAATAAGAACTGGGAAAAGTTTGTGTTTCTGTCCTACCTCTCTCTAAAATGTATTGTTTGATTGAATGCCTGATGGCAGAAAAATGGGGATCACGTTTTTAAATAGGCCTGTACAAAAAATACATTTTATAATCTATATTACCCAATAGAACACAGAGGAGAGAAAAGTATGCACATTCTCTCAAAATGAAAATGTTGGGCTACTATGGCTGCGAGGGAGTGCAGCTGTCTTTCAATCGTAAGGTTGTGAGTTTAATCCCAGCCCCTGCAGTCAACATATCGATGTGTCCTTGGGCAAGATACTTAACCCCTGTGGCACGCTCTCTATGAATGAGGTGTGAATGGGTGAATGACTTGTAGTATGTAAAGCGTTTTGACGGGTTGTAAAGACTGGATGAAGCACTATGTAAGTACAGTTAATTTACCATTTGTATCAATGCACATTAATATGGCTGCTAGAGTCTTGTTGTAAAATCTCTAAATGTGCTAAATGTCAGCTTAAAATGAGTTTGGGATGAGATGTTTGGAAAGTGTAGCAGTTTAAACTGTCTCACATTCAAATGGACTATATTTACATCGCCCTTTATCCAGTCTTTTACGACCCCTCATAGCGCTTTGCGTTCGTCAAGTCATCCTTCATACAGAGCAATGGGCCATTTGCTCAAGTAAGCAACATTCACTTACATTCACATTGGCCTTGCAATTGGATCGTCACAGTCGGCATTGACGAAAATGTTAGAACTACCATAACATGTGGATTCTGGAGGTGCCTCTGCATTAACATATTTAGAGCAAATGTTAAAGATATTTAAGGTTTTTACCTTTGATTTAGGCAACACACACCTTGTGTGGATACTAAGGCCTGAAACACACACAATATTAGACACAACTTCAGTTAGCAGCAGCTTCAGTGCCTTATGTGTTGCGTTCTGCTTTGGTTTACTAAGCTTGAAGTTTGAATGACTATTTTTGCACCAAATGTTGTGCCTTATCAGATTACTGTGAACAAAGTAAGTTTAAATATAGACAGTTCACGTAGTTTATTTAATTTTGCTCACATTTTTAAATATCTGTTTAATTTTGTTGTGTTTTTTTAAGGTAACTTTAACGTTGTTTTTATTTTTAAATACAGAATGTACATACAATTATAAAGTTATAGTATGAAGAATGTTTTATCTATATATTTTACTTTAGAATAAGTAGTAATAACAAAGTGCGTACATCTTTGTATACAAAATATTGTTAAAGTAAAAGAACCAGCATCAACATATCTTTAAGCACCAAAATAAAAAGTAATCATCTGGCAGAATGGTCCATAATATACACCACTGGATTATATTCTGAATTCTTCATGTGATTTTGTGTGAAGTTATATCAATGACACACATTTCATAATTTGATACTGCATATCCTCAAGGAGTTCTTCCTACTTTTTGTGCCTCATTTTTTCATAGCTCTCAGACAGGTCTTACATTGATTTAGTTTGCTTCAGAATGATTAGAACTGTTAGTTATAATCTCTGTAATAGATGCTTAAATCGTATTTCACATTCTATTCTTTCATCTTCAACTATTTGCTAATTTAGTGATACAAATGTTGCCATGCTTTAACTCCTTATTTCCTTTTACGTCAATAACTGAGTTTCATTAGTTTATTTTGGGAAAGGAAAGGAAGAAAGTGGGAGGAAATTAATTTGTCTGTCAGGTGTGGATGATGTAAACCCGACCCTCTCTCCATCTTTGAATCATAAAGGATCAAAAATTGAAGTTTTATCTAATTAAATATGTTCTGCTCCTGTTGTGCCAGTCACATCTACGCAATCACGACTCAACAACAGCTGTTTAATCAATGTGCGGCACTCAAACATGTGTGCCTGTCTTTTTGCTGTCACAAACACAAAGACACATTCACATGCACACCATCTTTGATTTATAATCAACAGAATCAGCCACAACCCTTCTATCCAATTAAATCTAGTTTGTTCCAGTTGTAGAATTCACATATATTCAATCATGATGCAACAACAGCTGTTCAATCAAGCACACAGCCACTCACACACACTTACACACCCCTGTACACACGGAGAATCCCCAGGAGACTCTAAATAGGTGTATCCGTCTCCAAGCACCTGCCAACACACATAGCCAGAAGTCTCTCGACAAAATACCTGGGGAGAATAATTCCCCCAAAGTTCCAGCTGCCATTGCTCACTTCCTCTCGTAAACTTGTTCCACAAATTAATCAAACATATTGCTCTGACCCAGTACCCAGTGGTGTTTCTGTTTCCCCACCTCCTTCTCCTTCTACAGTCTATACTTTTTCATACATACAGTATGTATTTATCTCCCCTCATTACTTTCCTACCCATTCACATTACTGATTGCTTAACATTGCTTAATCTTGCAACAGCTCGAAACAATACAGCCCCACCCCAGAACCTCACTTGGCCAAACGGCATTATGCTGCATGTTTCTTTTTAAAGAAACATTGTTAGGGGCAAGCATCCTCTCCTTATGAATGACAAAGGGGCCCTATCGTGCTCATTTGCAAGTTCATATTTGTGTATTTTGTCACATGTTTACATGCTCAAGTATTCAAAAAGCTCTTTATTTTTCTCATACTGCCTGTGCTGCAGCACCTCTTTTCACCCTCTGTCTGAAACCAGAGCCCAGTCTGCTCTGATTGGTTAGCTAGCCAGCTCTTTTGTGATTGGTCAACCGTTTAGAGATGTCCCGCTCTTTAGCATATCACGTCCAGTGTGTAAGCGCTAGCCAATATAAGCACGAGTGTTACATAGTGATGTCATTATGTTAAGGAAGTAAACAAAGAAGTCCAATGGAGGTGTTTCAGGGAGTGTGCAGGAGAGAAACTCCCTCTGGAGGGAACGTTGGGATTTTAGCCTTTGCAGACCATTTACATGCACAGTACACTACAGGAAGGGAATACCACCTTAAGTATAATAGAGCCCCTGATGATGACGAGATGCAATTTAGTCGTCTTTGTGATATTTCTTTCCTTTACCTGTATTGGATCAGATTAAAGCCAGTTCCTTAGGGCAATCCTTAAGATTTCACACCTTGTTACTTTTGTAAACAACCTATTGATTTAGAATACTACAGTCCCAGAATACCGGTACGATCTTAACCGACTATAGTAGTTCAAAAAAGAAGACAGGCAATAATTGGCCTTTTTCCATCATTCTGTTAGCAACCCTTATCTGATTGTATTCTGCATAGGGTCTGCGAACAGTGAAAGTGAAAGTGAAAGTAGTTGGTTACCTGGCTGAGAAGTTGGAGGTGATCAGCCTGTTACCTGCAGCTCTTCATGCTACAGCTCATTGTGGCTGCTCCTGACTCTTCTTACATTACTCCCTACAATATTTCAACCTGATCCGCTGTCAGAGAAGCCCAAAATAACTGTGGTCTTGTAACAATGGCGGCCCTTGTCAGGATCAATGACACGCTTTGCACTTCCTAATAAAAGTCAAACGTTGTGGTGCCAATGCTTTAAATGCGATGCTGCAGCAGTAGGAGATGTTCGGTTTGCAAAAGCAGTAAATGAATACATTTTTTGTTAATGTCGCCACAAGGCAAGGAAAAGTAAATAGGATCCATCACTATTGTTTAACCTAATTCGGCAATAGAAAATTAATGAACAGACACTTATTTAAATAAAAGTAAAGTGTTGCGAATGGAATAGTTTTAGGCAGCCTAATTAGTGCAAAATCTTCTCTCCAAGGTGGAATATAAAGGAACTCCTTGATATATTTGTGCAGTCTGATTCAATAATGTTTTGTGTTGTGCATATCTGCAGAGCCCCCATCAGACTCCCTTCCCTGAAGAGTGGCAGGAGAAGCTGAGCCAGTTCCAGAGGATGCTGGTAATCCGTTGTCTCAGGCCAGACAAGGTGAGCTGCTTTCCAAAAGATGGTCTGATATTATGAATACATTGAGTCATAGCTCAATTTCTTCAAACAACAGTATAATCTTGAAAATGTTCCAATTGTCCTGGAAATATATTTAGTAAACAGTCCATTGTTCCATTGTCCCCCAGGTTGTTCCCATGGTGCAGGAATTTGTTTCCGACAGTTTGGGTCGGCCGTTCATCGAAGCGCCGCCCTTTAACCTGTCCAAAGCCTTCGTTGATAGCCACTGCTGCGCCTGCCTCATCTTCATCCTCTCTCCTGGCTCAGACCCTATGGCTGCGTTGCTAAAGTTCGGAGATGAAAAGGTACGAGGAGACACCTGGGAAATCCTGCAGCTTTGAAGCCTGCTGTGTGCACAAACTCAAAATGAAATGGGGAAATTGAATCCTCTGGATTTCCCAGGCTCCCGCACAGGTCTTAAAAGCACTACAAAATGATTTTGGCTCTTTCCCGGTCAGAAAGCAACTACATGACTGTGTGTGTACGGCTGTTCTTTACCCTCAGGGCTTTTCAGGGAACAAGCTGAGTTCCCTCTCTCTGGGCCAAGGCCAGGGTCCTATTGCCATGCGCATGATCGAGGCAGCCATTAAAGAGGGCACCTGGGTGGTTCTTCAGAACTGCCACTTGGCCACTTCATGGATGTCAACGCTGGAGAGAGTTTGTGAGGTCAGAACACACCTACACACGTTCTATACCCCAGAGTATTACAGTACAAATACATCTTTATATGTGCTATATGCCGTTAATAACTGTGCAATATATACCTGGCTGCTAATTCCTAAGAACTGTTACAGGATGTGTATTTTGTAAATGGTGTAACTTTTTTAAATTTTTGTTATCATATTTTTTAATATATCATAATGCATTTTTAATGCATGTAACATATGTAACATATGTAACATCAAGCTGCCTGCGGCTCTTTTTTTGCTGTAACAACGTAAATGTCCCCTCTGTGGGGCTAATTCTAAGGTATTCTAATTCTAATTCTGATCTGTCAATAAATGATTTATTTTTACTTTTTGCTGCGAGCAGGAGCTAATCCCAGACACCACCCACCCAGACTTCAGGCTCTGGCTGACGAGCTACCCGTCTCCCACCTTCCCCGTGGCCGTGCTCCAGAATGGGGTGAAGATGACCAATGAGGCTCCGAAGGGCCTCCGCGCCAACATTGCACGCTCCTTTTTAATGGACCCCATCTCTGACCCGGAATTCTTTGGCAGCAGCAGCAAGCCGGTCAGTGTGTGGGTGCATGTGAATTTGCTCGATGTGCATACCCATCATGCTTACATCAGTGGGTGTCCTAAGCTCCTTTGTGTCTGTTATCACCCCCACTGGGCACTTTGCTTTAGCTGCTGAAATACAGAACGACCACCACTGTCTATCTAATTATTGATCTAAGACAACACCTTCCATTTTTGCTCATCCACCCCTCAGGTTGTGTTCAAGAAACTACTGTACGGCCTGTGTTTCTTCCACGCCCTGACCCAGGAGAGGAGGAAGTTTGGACCTATAGGCTGGAACATTCCGTACGAGTTCAATGAAACCGACCTCCGGATCTCTGTACAGCAGCTACACATGTTCCTTGAACAGTACGAGGTAGTTATTTTTCCTGTATTTTCCCACATTTTTTTATATTTCTTAAATGAATGATAGTCTTGTTTCCTGAAACTCAGTGGAAGTAGTAAGGGGCCAGCTTCAGGTCTGAGAAGTGAAGCCAATGCAGTAGGGCCTGCATTCTTTATAATGGCCAAAAAGGGGCAAAAAGTAGTCCCCTGTAGTACATTTTATAGAAGCCTATGAGAAAATGACACTGCTTCCCACTTAATTACCTCAGTAGGAATTTTCATAATAAGTTTATGATCTCAATCTTTAGTTTGAAGTCTTCTCCAATACAGCATTAAATTATATTGCCATTTAGAGACAAATAGACGATCATGCAGGGTATATTATGGTGTGGCTATGATGTTATTGACAAGTTGATATCACAGTGAGTTTCTCATTGTTTAGTGTTAGGTTATACGTTTAAGAATTGGGTGTACATTTTTTCCAGTAAGCACATTTTTTAAATACTTTTTCTTGCTAGCCATAATTAGCTTTCCAATAAACACCACAGTTATCATGAATTTAGAGGCGAGGGTCATGACCTTGCTATCGAATGAATACAATTAAGAAGCCGGTCTTTGCTTTCCCCAAGCTGCATATGGCTACATCCACTTCTCATATACAGTCTGAATAAAACACTATCATATGTTTCCCATATTTCCCTTTTTTCAGTATAGGATGCAGGCTAGTGCATAGGCGCACAGCATTGTTGGGTCATACATAATTTACAAATACTCCAATAAACTGATTATATGTCTCTGGCACAAAGTCAAAGTCAGACTCTCACATGCAGATGCACATACACTATACTCCTACGTATATATTCAACTTGTACCTATAACCCTATAATAGAAATCTGGTCTTTTACAAATGCGTTCCTCTTCACTCAAGGATCAGCTTTCATCAGCCATATTCAAAAACCCTCTTGACATTTTCCCACAAACTGAAAGCACTCCAACCCTCCACCATTCCCCACATCCTCTGCTGTAATTGAGAAAAAATAGCAGAAAAAACTACTGAGGGTATCTTTTTTTGAGCAAGTGACATTTTCATCTTGTAACCAAGTGTCACTGGCTGAATTTTGAAGTGAATTCCTCTTCCAGGAAATGCCACACTGGCAAGAACCCCCACCCTTCACCTCCTATTATGTCAGTTCCCCTTCCAAGTCCAGTTTGTGAAGTACATTTAAGCCATGTTTCCTTTTTCTGAAGAACGTTGACATTACACATAAATTGAGATAATGCATTTGTCAACACTGCCCATTCAACATGCAATCCTTACTTGAGATTATTATTAGGTTCCTGTTTGAAATGCATGATTCCATTTTGCTGCAGGAAGTGCCGTTTGATGCCATCCGCTACATGACTGGCGAGTGTAACTACGGAGGCCGTGTGACAGATGACTGGGACAGAAGGACCCTGCGCACCATCCTCTCTATCTTCTACACTTCAAAGGTCGCCACGGACCCTGACTACAAGTTTGATCCCAGCGGGCTCTACTATGCACCAGCTGAGGAGGAGGTAAGATTTGGAAAATTGTGCAACATTGCTATAAATCATTGCAAACACCAGACTTAGCAACAACAAAGTGTGTCTTTGTTAATGGCTGGGATTTACAGAGATTAGGAAATGCAATATGTTATTACAGGGGAAATTAGTACAGTATTTTACAGTCACATTAACAGGGTGCATATTAACAACAAGGGGGAGTTAACTCTTTAAAGGGGCCTGATTATGCTCATTTTCATGTTCATACTGAAAATGAACATGAACGTCCAACAACGAGGTCTTGCTTAAGTTATATGAAACAGCCCCTTACGCATCACTTAACAGAAAAAAAGCCTTAAAAACTCAAGAAAAGTTCCACTCCCTTTTAATGTGTTTGTTTATAAACTAAACATATTTCAGGACTCAGTTTAGTCGTTGAGCTACCTTTAAAAAGTCATTAGGAAATTAAATGTGTGTAACAAGGCACAGCAGGCGACCACCATCAGCGAGCGTTGATATATTTGTTAACACAAGTGCAATCTATGGTGCTCTCCATTTTATTTGGCATTTTGTTCTCCAGTGTTGCACCCCCCCCCCACCCTCCACTGCAACCACATATTTTATTCATGAAGTCACATTTACATAGTCATTAAAATAAATGTCAGCAATCTTAGGAGCTGACTTGTTTTTCAATGACTGTTATTACTCGAGATGTTTCGTTAAAAATGTGCACTTCACTCTGCTCCCTCTGTTTCCTGCATATTGGGTTGCAGTACAACAGCTACATAGAGTACACCAAGGCGCTGCCGCTCAACCCGTCACCGGAGATTTTTGGCATGAACGCCAACGCGGATATCACCAAGGATCAGGTTGAGACTCAGCTACTATTCAACAGCATCCTGCTCACTCAGGTAAATCCACCCGGAGCAAACACCAAGTATCATATTGATTTCCTGTTTGTCAGGAACTAAATAACAAGCATGTACAAGTGCTGAAACACAAACACACACACAATCAAATCAAGATGTTGTACCATCACTTGTCTTTCTTTTGAGCCATTGTAACTTGTAAAAGTAATCCATTAGGGTTAAGCTGCATTCACATGATTTGCGACTCTCTCTTGCTCACCGCCAGGTGCGGCGCGGAGCCTTGCGATGAAAAAAGTTAGTAACGGTACGCAGAGAGGTCAGCAAAGAGGTCAAAGTTGAAATTATTTGAACTTTGAGCGCAGTGCTTGGTGACAATTTGGTGCGGTGATTCCACCTAGTCGGGCGACCACTCTTTCTCCATAGGAACACAACGGCAACGTCAGCACAGGGCCGTTTCACCATGTGGAGCTTGGGTAAGAACACAATAGACAAACACAGACAAGCTGGTTATTAAAGTAAAGAGTATTGCTGTACAACAGTATAAGAGACAGAAGACTTACAGTATAATAAGCCAGTCTAAAAACAGATGATTTTAAGTATTTTTATACTATCTATCACGCAACACAACATGACAACAATGTGCCACTGGACACATAGACGCTTCTTTGATTACCTGTCATCTTTTTGTAAATGACATTATTTTACAGTAAACACACTGATGCTGGAGAACCAGACACTCTTGGTACCAAGTCCAGTACAGAGAGGCCTATAAAAAAAATTATTATGTCCACATTAAAGTTTACTTTTACACTTTCTTTTTAATACTGTTTGTTTTAAACAGAGGGCCATCATTTCACGCAGCAATATGATCCTTAATTCATTACTACACCTTTTAACTGATCTTGTGGATTATGAACACTGTAAAACCGGGCAAAGAATAACAGATATGATAAAAACACGGTTGCCTGGCATGGGTACAGGTGAAAAAAAAAGTTAACTGATCTTCAGTGCCAGCAGCCCTGATTCGCTTCCGCAAAACAATGCTCCCCTCTTGGACAACATCCCAGATGCTCAGTTGGAATGAATCTACTCAGCTGGTAGATTGTAGGCAACACACACACAACATACATACATACAGTATCCCCATCAAACACTGACACCTAGACACTGAAATACTGTCTCAAATAAACGCACATGACATCAATATGCTTCCCTCGAGTTCCCTCCGTCTTCTATAAGTGTCCTTGCCAGCATTAAATATTTGATCGCCCTACATTAGGATGTACTATGCAACATTAATTACAGAGAATAATATAAATAAATATTTCAGTTGTTTGAAGAGACTTCTCAAAGAACAAAAAAAGATGGCTTTGGCGGAGCTGTGTGATCCCACATCATTAAATCTCAGCTCTGTTGAGTCAACATGAATCTAAGAGAGATTTTGCACAGAGACCTACTTAAAGACAAGAGAGGTGCAGTGTCTTCTGAAAGCCGGGAAGGGATTTGTATTCACCCATGTATCCATCTGTTTATTTTAAGATACAGAGCACTTAGCAAAGACTTTTCACTAGGCCCAAACCCTGTGGGAAATAACTTGATATTAACTTTAAGTGGATGCATATAATAGGATCATACATGCACACATACTCTGAAGGCATCATATATATTCTAATCTCTGTAAGATACTAATATAATATACAGCGTTCTGTCAAAAAACAAGAATAAGTAAAGTACATTTTTGGCAAACAAATAGAAGATTATTTCCATAGGCATTGCCACTTTGAGTTCAAATTAGAGCTCGATGGAGTCTGGCATTCATTCAAATAAACTCCTTTCAACAAGATTAATAATGGCTCCAGTCATGTGTGGACTTTATTAGCATCTAATACGGTCCCATCAGTCTCAATGACCGATAAACAGGGAGATGCTTCAAATGGAATGAAACAGCTATTTGTCATTCCCCTACTGTAACCTCGATGCCATTAGGCAATGATTATCCATTACCGCTGCCTGGTGACTGAGCATCAGATAGGTAAATGGTGCAAGTTGGAATGAGAGGAAAGCGGAAGAATCGCAGATTAGAGTGAATAATTATCAGCATGAATGATTATTAGATAAGATTGCGTCAAATGACTGTGTGGGATAAATTGGGGCGAAATGTTGTGAAGCCTTACATTTTCTGATGTGTGTGTGCTCACAGATGGATTGCAGTAAGTATTATGATCTCATTATCCATGGTTTAAGCTACAAGCTAGACGGAAGAACGTATAGAAATTAAAGGAAGGAAGGTCAATTTAAGAGAAATCATATAAATAGGAGGTTCTGTGTCAGTTTGTGTCCATTTTAAAGCATGAATATACATCAATCTGGCGCAAAGATGATGAAATATAAGCAGAAGTCAAGTCAGAAGTCAGAACCTCTTAACATCAGGGTCTTCTCCTGGATCAAAATAGCACCCACGCCAGTCAAATGGAATACATAATGTGACAAGTCAAAGACGGCGAAAAGATAATTTCCTCTCGAAAGATGATGAACTGTCAAAGTCCTGCCTCCGTTTGTCATCCGTCCCTCTGTCGCTCTGTGTCTCTGATCAGTCCCGCTCTTCAGGCGGGGACGCCAAATCCTCGGATGACATGGTCTTTGATGTGGCAGCTGACATCCTGAGCAAGCTGCCTGCAGACTTCGACTTGGAGGCTGTGATGAGGCGCTTCCCCACCACCTACAATCAGAGCATGAACACAGTGCTGGCGCAGGAGATGGGCCGCTTCAACAACCTGCTCAGCGCCATCCGAGCCTCAAGCATCAACATCCAGAAGGCCATAAAGGTACACAGGAGGGGTCGGGTTTAAAGAAATATTACATGTATCCATTTGAGCAGTAAGGGCAAGGAGTGGTTTACTTTTGAGCCCACTCTCAGGGATCCTTATCATTTGGATACTCATAGCGTGATGCATGCCCGAATGCACTGTAATTACATTAAATGTGTTTGTTTTGGATAAACAGCGCAGCCAAATGATGAATCATCATTGATTTCACATTTATGTGCAGCGAAAGCAATATCTCATCAGAGGAAGCGCACCTCTGCTGAATGATTACACGGGAAACTCCGATAATACATTCTCAGAAAACAGATACTGTTGGCAGTAAGCAGCACAATCCAAACGCACTAATCTAAAACCATCATTTTCTATTACAAGGAAACACTCGGACAGTAATTGGGAAAGTTTAGGGCGATTTGCGGAAATGAACCACTATGTAGAATAACTGCTTCCCCCTGAGAATCTATATGCAGTATGCTACTCGATTTCCTATTTAATAACTGCTGATGTTACACTGTGCAATAGGTAAAGGTATAAAGCACTGAGCTGTAGGAAAGCTGAAATTGATACACGATAGAAATTTTGTTGACCCTGTTTGAAGGACAGGAATGAAGCAGCCACCTAAATATATTTAAATTATTAGCTGGTGCTCTTAACCTTCTCTCAGAAAGTACTCTTATCGACTGTAGCATAGAAAATAACTGAGCCCTCGCTGCTGGAAACAGGATCTCCATTTTTGTTAATATTATGTCCTCATACCACTTATTTTTGCAAGTCCACGCACTGCAAAGTGTAATCTACAGCAATAATAATGTCATCAGCATTGTAAACGAGATTTTATCTCAATGCTTTTTATCTGGTTCAATAAAGGTTAAAAAAAATAAAAATCTTTAAATAGCTTGTTTTATATATTTAGTGTGTATTTAATGTGATATAGAAAAGAGAGAAAAACCAACAAATACATTGTTTAAGGCTGAAAGAGCAATTAGTAGGCTATTTCAAACCACTAATATACTTTTAATCAATTGTTTTATAGTCAGCAGAGACCCACTTGCAGAAGAGAACATATCTACTTAAATTAAATACAAATAAAAAATGACTGACTTTGTGTTTCCAAAGGTTTGGAGATATTGCACATGCCATGCCTCATTAGACTAAGAAGAGTAGAATTATTCACTTCATAGTGTTGTGAACTAAAGACCANCTATTGATCTGAGTATATTATAAAGAACAGCCAGTTAATTGAAGCATTATAGCCCAGGCCTTTGTCAGATGGTATATTACGCTGTTTTTTTCTGCTTCGAATAGTTCTCTCTTTTTTCACCATACCTGTGTTTGCATCACTGTCTGTAGCATAGAAAATAACTGAGCCCTCGCTGCTGGAAACAGGATCTCCATTTTTGTTAATATTATGTCCTCATACCACTTATTTTTGCAAGTCCACGCACTGCAAAGTGTAATCTACAGCAATAATAATGTCATCAGCATTGTAAACGAGATTTTATCTCAATGCTTTTTATCTGGTTCAATAAAGGTTAAAAAAAATAAAAATCTTTAAATAGCTTGTTTTATATATTTAGTGTGTATTTAATGTGATATAGAAAAGAGAGAAAAACCAACAAATACATTGTTTAAGGCTGAAAGAGCAATTAGTAGGCTATTTCAAACCACTAATATACTTTTAATCAATTGTTTTATAGTCAGCAGAGACCCACTTGCAGAAGAGAACATATCTACTTAAATTAAATACAAATAAAAAATGACTGACTTTGTGTTTCCAAAGGTTTGGAGATATTGCACATGCCATGCCTCATTAGACTAAGAAGAGTAGAATTATTCACTTCATAGTGTTGTGAACTAAAGACCAAACAGAATATAATCTGAGCATATGTGCATATGTTTAGCACTGCACTCCTCATTAAACCACATTAAAAGAATGTAAAAGTACACGCCTGAGCATACATGTGTCTTTTTATACCATTTATTAAACAACTCCACACACATTTCCGCTCCTCCTGAGATGCAGCAGTCTCTTGGGAATGAAGTGGAAAGTGCATAAAGAGTCGGGAAGGGGAAGGAGCTCATCACCCTTCACACTTTATCAAAGACCCCCTTCAGAGCAAATAAGGGTTTTCAAATAAGCTGTGTGTCACCCATCTCAACAGAGAGGGTTTTAAGTGACAAGTGCATTTCTCTCATATTCCATTCAGTGTTAGAGCAGCAGTAGAACAACTCCACATTTCCAATCACTACACAAGTTTGTTTGTTAAAGAAACTTAATTAAACTTACTCTCATTTCACACAACTCCGCTCTTTTTAAATGTTGTGATCCCGCAGCGAACTTCCACCATGGCCTTGCAGGACATTTTCAGAATGAATACTTCTAATTGCATTTTAGTTTTCTCCTATCTGTGAAACTGTTTCCTGTTTCCATATGGGACATAGGTTTCAGATCTCCTGTTTGTGAAGACAAAAGAAAATGTGCTCGCCTATTCCTGTTTGTTCCACCCTTGATACTATGTGTGTATATAGAAATATGGTCTGATACAGTATCTTGTTTTAGTCTTGATCTCTGTCATTTTCACCTGAAACCTTTCTTTAGACAATAGATTAATAAACCACCCATGACAATGTTTTGTAGCTTCATTAGTTATTCATGTGTCATTAGCAGATTGACGTTGAATTTTCACAACAAAGTTAATCGTGTGTTTGTTCCTGCAGTAAATGTGTGTTTATTGACGTGCAGGGGCTGGTGGTGATGTCTTCAGAGCTGGAGGAGGTGGTCAGCAGCATTTTGACAGGTCGTATCCCGGGCATGTGGATGAAAAAGTCGTACCCCAGCCTCAAACCCCTGGGAAGCTACGTCAATGACTTCCTGGAGCGGCTTCATTTTTTACAGGTACGACATATCAGAAAAAACAACATTGTATATTATGTTAAAAAATGCTATTAAGAGCATCAAAGTACATTATGTCATAGAAATATCAGAAAAAATGACATAGTATACTGTAGTATGTAAAATAGAAAGAAAAAAACGACATAGAAGAAATGACATACTATATTCAGGAAAAAAAAACTCCACTCCACTAGCACCCAAACACCCCCTTTTAGGTCTAAACTATTTCATAGTAAACCATGTTGAAAATAAGTTGTAGATAAAACTTCACTAAATCATTTTTTTTTTCAAAACAAGGTTGGTTTAGAGAAAAAACGACTTATCCTCGGAGAAAAGTCCTTCTTTGCTCTTTACTTATTTTAATAAACACATACTTTTCAGTCTTGATAAAGGTCATGCTTCTACAACTTAACTTTTCTAGAGCCAACATTGATTTGTCTGAGCAAAGTCATATTTTATCAGCATTTGGCTGGTGGCTAGGGCTAATGTCTCACATTGGTTATAATAGCTACTATACCGATGCAAGGATACCTAACTTAAAATGACTTGGTTAGGATTTGGGCTACCACACGCCTCTAAAACGTTTTATTGAATTTACTGTACAATGCTGTGTCTCATTATGAAGCTTTTTTCTAAGCCATGTCATATACCGTGAAAGTTCGCACATTGTGTGAATTTCAAATGGTTAGCGTTTTCTCAAATTGCACACAGCTGCTGAGCTCATACACAGCATTTGTATGCACTTATGCTATCAAAATAGGAACCATGAGTACAGAAGTATGCGAATTGAGACACAGCACAAGTCTGAAACAATAATTGGCCTCTCAGGGCTAGTATCACATGAAAAGTTATATACTGGCCCCTCTATAATGAACTGAAGCCCTGCCTTTTTAAGCCTTAAGCTGTGTCACACATGAGTTACACAAGACCATTCCATTACTTGTGTATACACAGGAGCGAGGGGGATTCAGTAATCCCTTTCGCTCATGGGCACGGTCGGTACAAGGAACACTTGCAGACACATGACATAACCATGTGAGTCTGCAAAGTGAACTTCTTCATCAGTCAGTTCTCATGCTTCCCTTTCTGTCTTCACAGGAGAAAAGCAGTTTCACTCCTGATACTTGCTCAATGGAGTGGAAGATGTTTTGTGTGTGTGTCTGTGTGAGTGTGTGTGAACAGAGATGTCCAACCACGACTCCCCACAGGGTGAAATTTCAAGTCACGGGTTTCTTATCTAAGGCAGCATGCTTTAGGAACAGAATACCTTTACTTTTTTAGGAAGATGTCTGTTTGATGTTTTTGTCGTTCTCAACTCTCTTCAAAACAGCAATTTCCTCCAAGTGTGTTCAGGAAACAAAGCCTAGAAGTATAAATATTACCCAGGTTCATTGTTGCTTTCATGAACTTCATGATAAATGTTACATAACCAACCCCAAACTTAAAAACAGGGATCTAGACAGAAAAGAGATAGTGATACACTCTCCAATACTTTCTGACCTGTTGAACTAAACACATTTCCATCTCTTACGTCTGTGTGGTTAGAGCTCATTATCAAATGTAAGCATTCTAACACGCTAAACTAAACTGGCAAACCTGATAAACATTATACCTGTTTCAGCCATTTTTTATTCAACCATCTGAAATCATCTGAAAGCCGATAGGTCCTCTGTACTCTGGTTGATTTTGGTTATACATATCCTTCTATTTAATTTCCCCCTCTCCTCTTTCTTCTCTGCTGTGTTTTCAGGACTGGTATGAGCACGGCACCCCAGCTGTTTTCTGGGTATCAGGGTTCTTTTTCACCCAGGCCTTCCTCACAGGCAGCCAGCAGAACTATGCCAGGAAACACACCGTCCCTATCGACTTACTCGGCTTTGACTTTGAAGTCCTGGAAGACCACCAATACAAACGGCCCCCAGAGGATGGTAGGATAATAAGAGGGGGAGTTAAGAACATTGATGGATAGAACATTGTTTAAAAGCAAAGCAGGATATTAGGAGCTTTTGATAGGGTTACATGTCTCTGTTCTACAAACCATCTCTTAGTTTCTTGAAGGTAGAGAGAACAAACCAGAAATATAGAGAGCACCTGATGAGGGAATGATAGAACATAAAATCCAGCGCTTTGAGCACCTGGAAAAGCGCTCTAATAAAAATGTAATGCATTATTATTATTATTATTATATTAAAAAATGCGCAAGGGAAGGAAAAGCGGAACATAAAATGTTTTGGCTGGGAAGAAAAAACCACAACAAACAGATGAAAACTGAGTGTAAATAATTAGACACAGCTTCTTTACAATAAAAATAAGAATACTTAACAGTATGAAATACCATAGTTACCAAATAATTAAAATATAAAACAAAACCAATATCATTTATATGCTAAAAATATGGGTAAAATAATAACAATGTGAATCGCATACAAATAGTATCGTTTTAAAATCCTGAATATTCAAAATTCTGAAAAGTAAGTTATACAATTGTTTTAAAATTATACAGCACATCTGACAATTAAACTGAGCAAAATTGGAATTATTGACAAGAAAACCCTTAAAATGATTCCTTAAACCAGTATATAAAATAAACAAATAGACTTCCCATCTTAAAATTGACAAAAATCACACAGACAACATACAATGCTGTAGTGTAGTAGCAACAACAACAGGAGGTGTGTAAACAGAAGTATGACATGAAACATTTGAAAAGACACATTTAATGAGAGGAGAAAAAAGTCATTCCTGTAATCACATATATTAACCAAATTGATCACTGTGTGAATATCCGGGGGAACTCTTTTAATTAGCCTCTCTATGATGAAAATCATAAAAAAAAATTAATAAGCAATCTCAATTTAAAAGTATTTAACCCCAACTTATTTGATGTTATATCCAACTATATTAAACAATTGGATTGAGTTTGAATCAACAGAAAACGTTTTACTGGACACCCCCTCTCTCAGCCAGATACACCCTAGAGCCGAACACTTGTACGTATGCGACCAACTAAAAACAATACATGAAAGCCAAAAATATATCAGAAGGAATGCATTGGTGTATTTCATGTCTTTTTACATGAGCTCCTGGCTGTGCCTCCAGCTCTGCTGAGAGATTCAAAGTCAGAGTCCATAGTCAGTCCCCACCTGGGGCCCAGTCAAACATACACATCCTTTACTGCCAGGCTACAAATCTAACGGTGTGTTTGTGCATTTTAGTGTCTGATACAGGCAGTTGGTTATCTCTTAATCTCACATGTATCTCCCCACCATACTAATAGCAGAGCTCACATGCTTTTTTCCTTATTATAAAGCTTTACAGTTGCTTGCCAACATGTCACACGGTTCCTCCATATGACTAGGGGTCGTGGAAAGTTCCTAGGAGCTAGACGATTATATTAATATCTCAGTAACACTAACCTTCCTTGTTCCTCTGAATGATCTCTTTGTGTTTGTGTGTGTGACCCTCAGGTGTGTACATCAGAGGTCTGTTTCTGGATGGTGCCCGCTGGGACAGGAAGGCCCGACTCCTCGCTGAGTCCTACCCCAAAGTGCTGCACGACCCCATGCCCGTGGTGAGTGAGAAGCACAGAGATATAGATATAGAGCAGAGTTTTAGAATCTTCACACATACCATTACTACTTCATTTATTTAACCTGACTTTGTGTGCATGTTTGACAATGTCCTTTTTTTCTTGTTGTTTTGCCATAACAACTCTGTAGCCTGTAATCATCTCATCAATATTAGCACAAGGGCTCCCTCAACAACAGTTTAATTTTTCCATTGGATTTCTGAAAATACTGAAGAGAAGAAAATATGATCTGTGGCAGGCCAAAATATATGGTATTTACATGTTATGTTTAGCATTTTAATCTCCACAAATTAACACCACGTTTATATTTTTTAAGGTTAAATACAATTGGTAGAAGTAAAAAGCTGATGTTAAACGAACTTCATATCAGTTACATGACTTCACTTCAACAGCGTTTGGTAGTCTCATTGCATATTGGAAAAGATGAATGAGACTTTTATTCCTGGAACGCTAAGCAATTGTATAAGCATCAGTTGGAACAACACCAGAGTTATTTAGATGCCTGAAGAAACCTGAATAATGAACCAGAATAAAAACAGACACATGCTTACTTTGACATTTTTTTAAATATAAATGATCAGACAATAACCACTCATGTACATGAAGTACTGTAGCTGCTCTGGAGCTTTAGAACTTATCACTTCTCATCCATGTTGGCTTGATAGTAAAACAAAATGGCCAAAACACATGCCATTGAAGAGACATCTTCAAAAACACTGCACAAACGAAAAGCTGTAAGAAGCTCAAAACACAACGGAAACGTGGACACTAAAAAGTGATGCACACAGATGGGACAGGAACTCTTGTTGGCAGCCCAGGATTATAAATTGGCCAACATTTGTGTTTTTATATTTGCATCGTTTTTGAAAGTGCATTGCTTTTCTCCTAATGTTATTGTTTTTGGCCATTGTAGCACATTTGCACAGTTTGGCCACTATATAAAAGTCTAGTTTTTAGTTGTTTTTCTATTTGAGTGTGGGTTTACCTTTTTAATATTAATAATAATAATAATCAGCAACTGTTGAGCCTTTTCTTTTTTTCGCAATGAAAAGGACAAATGACGAACAAAGTAGGGAGAAGGTGAATAATACAACTGTGGTTCAAACTGCAGCTGCAACTATGAAGCCTTAAGGTAGGATCACATGGCAGTGTGCGATGAGAACAAGTACAGACAAGCAGTCAAAAGAAAAGAAATAATCCTTGTTGCATAACATTCTTACACAAAGTTTGAGGGGAGGAGGTGTATTGAATCTGCCCCTGTGGATATCTCGGGGCGAAAACGTTTTTTTCCTGTTCACGTGTCAAATTATGAAAATGGGGCATCATTTTCAGGCTGTTAAAACAATCTGAGACTAATATTGTGAGTCTCGGAGGAGAAGGGGAACAACAAGCTCCATCCTGTAGCTGTTTCTCTACCCAGGAGGATGTTAGCAGCTCCTTGTTCTCTGGACGCCATACTTCTGTTTTTTTTACATTGTGCCCGCAGGAAGCCTCGCTCTCTCATCCTTTTATTCATTACCAGAGCTTGATATTGAATATGAAAGCAGAGTGGCAGGGTGATGGAACAGAGTGCCAGTGGCAGAGAGCTGATCAAGTTTTCCCCTCTTTTTTCATCCCCCCTCTGTTCTTCACAAAGCATTCAGGGATTATGAATAATGCACAAGACCAACTTTTTGAATATTCAGACATTTCGGGGCAAGTTATTAACAGAATCAGTTTTTTGACAAGAGCGGAACTTAATTAAAAATGTGTTTATTATGATGAGGGGTGGAAGAGCACAACAGAGGCTGGCTTTGAAATGCAAATCTGCACAGAAGCGCCCGTTATGGAACCAGATGAGGACTTTTCTGGCTCAACAAACTGTTTCGGGTTTTGTTTTGTTTTTAAAGATGTTTTTATGAGTGGCCCAGTTTATCCTTTTTGCATAACCAAGACTTCTTAATAGCCCAAGGGGAACTCTTCCTTGTTAATACTATTGTTTTATAAGTTTACTTCCCCAAAGTTTCAATTTGTAAGATAATGTTTGGATAACAGATATAGATACAGATAAGTTCCTACTGCGTTTCATGCCCTAGTGGGAACAAAAGTACTTCGATTTTGTACTTAAGTAAAAGTAAAAAAAAATAAGTTGCTCCAATTTATTTAACTTATTGAAGAAATATCTAAGTATTGGCAAAACTAAAAGTACTTGTTTTGCGTATTAGCCCATTTCAGAATCATATATATCAAATAACTGCATTGTTATTATTGAGCTCGTTCAGCTCATCACAGCTGGTAAAGGTGGAGCTACATTTAAAGGGGCCCTATTATGGACTTTGCGGTAGATGAACTCTGGGATTTTAGCCTTTGCAGAGCATTTACATGCACAAAAACCTACAGTGGTGGAAATAAGTATTTGATCCTTTGCAGATTTTGTAAGTTTGCCCACTTACAAAGAAATTAACAGTCTATCATTTTAATGGTAGTTTAATTTTACTAATGAGAGAAAGAGTGTCAAAAAGAAATTGGCATTATATAAAAGATAAAAATAGATTTGCATTTAACTGTGGGAAATAAGTATTTGATCCCCTTGCAAACCATGTCTTGGTACTTGTTGGAGAAACCCTTGTTGGACAGACAGGTCAGACGCTTCTTGTAGTTGGTCCAGGTTTGTGAACATCTCAGGAAGGATTTTGGTCCACAAATCCTGAAGGTTTTGAGGCTGATGCTTGGCCTCTGGAAGCTTCAGCTCCCTCCACAGATTTTCTATGGGATTAAGGTCTGGAGACTGGCTAGGCCCCTCCATCACCTAAATGTGCTTCTTCTTTAGTCACTCCTTTGTTGCCTTGGCCGTATGTTCAGGTTTATTGTCCTGCTGGAAGACCCGTCCATGATCCATTTTCAGTGTCCTGGCTGAGGGAAGGAGGCTATCGGCCAAGATTTTGCGGTACACAGCCCTGTACATCCTCTCCTCGATGCAGGGAAGTGGTCCTGTCCCCCCAGAGAAACACCCCCAAAGCATAATGTTTCCACCTCATTGCTTGACGGTGAGGATGGTGTTCTGGGGGTTATAGTCAGCATTTCTCTTCCTCCAAACATGATGGTCGAGTTGATGCCAAAGATCAACATTTTGGTCTCATCTGACCACATCATCTTCTCCCAAGCCTTCCCTGAATTATTGAGATGTTCATTGGCAACTTTTCATGATCACCAATACCCCACGGGTCGAGATCTTGTGTGGAGCCCCAGACCGAGGGTGATTGATGCTCCTTTTCTGTTACTTCCATTTAGAAACACACACATTATTCTTCTGAATAATCGCATCACCAACAGTTGTCTCGTTCTCACCAAGCTGCTTTCTGATGGTCTTGAAGTCATTCCCAGCCTTGTGCCTCTAAAGTCTTCTCTCTGAGGTCCTTAGACAGCTCTTTGGTCTTGCCCATGGTAGAGAGGTTGGAATCTGATTGATTGATTCTGTGGACAGGTGTCTTTTATACAGGTTACAAGCTGATATTAGGAGTACTTTCTTAAAGGAAGATGACTTATTTAACCGGTCTGTGGGAGCCAGAGGATCAAATACTTATTTCCCACAGTATTATGCAAATACATTTTAATCTTTTATATAATGTCAATCTCTGGATTTTCTTTTTGATATTCTTACTCTCACTGTTTATATGAGCCTACAATTACAATTATAGACTTTTTTGTACGGGCAAACTTACAAAAGCTGCAGGGGATCAAATACTTATTTGCTCCACTGCATAGCAGTGTTTTTGAATGGGGTTGCAAGTAGGGGTGCAAGGGGCCCAAGGGCCGGCAGTATAGGGACTTGGCCTTGGAACGGAAGAATTGCCGGTTCTTGTCCAGATCAGACGAATGGAGTGTGGACTGGTAGCTGGAGAGGTGCCAGTTTTCCCCTCTTGGCCACTGCGCAGTGCCCTTGAGCAAGGCACCAACCCTCCCTGGTGCCGGCTAACTGGCAGCCTCTCTGCTCTGACACCTCTCCTATCTGGTTGTGTGTGTGCCTTTATATCCTCTGTGCATGTATATCCTACCTATGTGTGTAAACACAACAGACAGAAAAAGTATTTCTCTGTTGGGGATTAATAAAGTACGTGTTCTTCTTCAATTACCCTGCAAGTACCAGTACTCTGAAAAACCCCTAAACTTGAGATATATTTGAGATTAGTATCAGTTCATGCATTATCTCTTAATCATTTTACCATAATACATTCAATACAAATGTAATTGTTGGTTTGATAAACATTGAATATTAATATATTTGTAATGCAATCTTTAACTGCCGTAATCTAAGCTTTCAACAAAAGCAAATAGTATCCTCTTCAAATCATCTAGCTCGTATCAGACTTGTTGTATAATTCCATTCAAAGAAAAACGTGGAAACCGATGCACTTTATTTATTTACTTTTTTACAAGCTCTTTGAAAAGCACATTATATTTTAATTATAAGACAAATAAATCTGCAGGATATTGTAAGACAATCTATGTACATTATAGACTCACACCGAGAGGAATAGATTCACATAACAGCTGTAGAGTGATGATGCATAACTAATACAACCTTGAACATGTTGGGATATACCCTACTGTAAGATACACATTCATGTAAAACTGAAAAATGCATTACTTTGCAGTGTGTGTGTGTGTGTGTGTGTGTGTGTGTGTGTGTGTGTGTGTGTGTGTGTGTGTGTGTGTGTGTGTGTGTTTGTGTGCATATGTTATATAGTGATCAAGTCTGACAGTCTGATTCTAGTGAGGAAACAGCTCACTGCAGTCTCCATGGAAACAGGCAAGAGGCGATTGAAGTNATACGATCTACAAAACTTTGAGTCAATTACCCTCAGTAAAATATAACGAAGTCAATATATTAGCATTGTCTAGCTTTTCAAGCCTATGAAAAAGTTATTTACTAATGTGTTTGTGTTGTTGTATTATTAATGTAAGTTTCTTTGATGAACATCATTTTCCTTCATGTAATAAGTTTTCAAAATGTACCTGAGAAACCTATTTCTATTTGTGCCCTCTATGTCTAGGAGAGAAATGGGAGAGGGAGGACTGTCGGGCAGTCGAAAGAGTACGTGAGTGATTTGCAACGTAGTCCATAGTACGTCGACTACAGGCCAAATGCTAACAGTGAGCGCAAATACCATATAGCTAGTCTAGTCGGATGACTACCGGTAATATATCTCTCGTGGCTAGTTTGATAATTCTCACTTATAGCCGGCTATTACTAGCTGCCGGTTAACTAGCGCTCGTAGGATTAATATGGCCTGTAAAACTGTCCCGTCCAAAACTTAAATGCCAAAAATTTATGTTAAAATGGTCGACTTTTGGCCAATTAATAGCCGATGTCTTTGGGGCTACATGTGCCACTTAAAATTGGAAAAAAAATTTTGTTTAAACATAAAGACAAACTATTCCGAAGATAAAGTAGACAAATGAGACTCGTATTTACTATTAGTTCATTGATTTTACAATAAGATTTACCATACAGTGGACAGTGACACCCAAACGGGGAATTGCAACGAACTCTTCCAAATGTTCGTGGTAAAAATTGATTTTTCGATACAACACAAAAATATGCACTAAATTGTGAAAACTTGTTGTCCACAGACAGGCAGACTTTGAGGTGCACTCCGACGACACACACACATCGTCTCGCAGACACAAAAGAAGGTGCCGCTCGCCGGTGGCCTTCCACTCGTCTTGAACTTCGTCTGACAATACTCCTACCCTTGTTCGTGTGCGGGGTCGTCTCTGTCGTCCGACTACTACCAACTACCTCTGCTTGGGGTGTCGGTGGGGGAGGTGTGACCGCCTCTCTGTCCCTCTGCCTACATTCTTGTCCATTATAAGTGAGATGTCTCGTACTCTTGTTCGTGCCGGTGGTGGATACAAAACGTTTACGGAAAATAACACTTCAGGGTTTTTTCTTGAGTCGGTGTCGTAGTCGGAGTAAATTGCCGACCGATTTCTATAAGCAAGATGCAGGAGGACAAGGGCAACACTTCCTTTCGTAGGAGGTCTCCTTAGAGGGCTTAGGACACAGGAAACACTCTGTGTACTACGGACTTCGGTCTTTGCATTTCACTGTAAAGTCCGTCTTAAGGTGAGAGGAAGTAGACAATATAAGTTCCGGCGTTCCCTGCCGTCTCTTATCTTGTGTCTATCACTTCCCATGCTCCATCTACTCAATAATTATAGACCGTCAGAGGCTATGTACAGTCTTTCTACACTGTATTTAGAGAGTCGACAGAGAGCTATTAAAGAAGCAAGGTGGTTTGTCTTCTGTTTGTTACAAATTTACAGACATACTTTAAGTTTACAGTGCAGGATTTCGGCTACCCAGGACTGACGTCTGCTATTCGATATCCTTCTCATAAACCTGACCTTGTGCTTCCTTCTATATTACGTGTTAGAATGTCTGGTAAAGTAAATCACTCCCGGAAAGTCCCTGTCGTTTTGACCCCTCGTTATCAGACTTTCAATCAGTATAATGATTCCAATCCCTAACGGACATTAAACCGAACTGCGCGCCCGTTGTTTATTACCGGAAACTCGTGTTACAGAACCATCTTTTGTTCGACACGTAGTTTTTCGTCTCCTTTTTTCCACGGTGTCATAAGTTTGTTACATAAATCTTAATCTTACTAAACCATTAACAACACAAAATTCCAATTTATGTGTATACTTTTTGAATAAAGAAGTTAAAGAGGGTAAGTTTTTCATTTAAAAAAATTAATTTATAAGGGATTTTTCCGTTATTATGTACACTACTACCAGTGTACTCACTAACACATCTAGTTGGGGGTATATTCGTAAAAAAAAGTTCCTAATAATAAAGTTCGTAAATAAGGTAAAACTTTGAAAATTCTTGAATATATCTTGGAGCAACAGCACCTCTCCCAGTTTCGACTCGGTTACATAATAAAGTCCTGACACCCGACAAATCAGAAATCGTACTTCGTGACTGTCGAGAGAGGTTCAAAATAAGAAAACCGTAAAAGTCGTGACCCGTCCTGGAGCGTGTTTGTACATTTATGACGTGTGTAACTAAAAACCTGTTATACGTTTAATTTAATATATCTTTACAGTAAAACTTCATTGAAATTGTACGTGTTTCGTAAAGTTATTCTATAGGATTATACCCACATAAATACATTTAATAATAAACGTAATTACAACTGTAAATAATTCCAAACCCGTGAAGATAAACATAAAATTTCGTAAACACTAGAATATGTATTGATTATGTAATGTCTTTCAGAACACAACAAAGACTCGTGTCTGTACAGTGATATACATACCATATACATTATTTTCTGTTGTGGAGAGGCAATATAAACATTACTTACCTCATTTGTAAAACTAGGTCTATAGGCTCAAGGGTTATTATAAACTCCAACCCTCACAGAGAAATTTTTAATGGGTATCAGGAAATAACAATCCTTCCAATCTTACCAGTGTCTATAAAATACCAATATGTAATAAAATACCAGGGAGATATATCAGTCCGGTAATTACCTGCGAACGGAAACTCTGCTACACAATTCTTATTTTTATTATTGAAACAGGACCGGTAAGCTTCAAATTTGTCCGGTAAAATTAATTCTTTCCGGACATTTGACCGGCGAGAAAAAAATCCTAGTGGAAACCCTGGTGTACATGATTTTACAACATGAAATACATGTTATCTGTACACAAACATGCACCAATCCATGTATACCCATACTAACACTAAGAAGACATCCATACACTTATGTACAACCATACATGCATTAAAAAAGGCCATCAAACTCCCGAAAACACTAAAAAGGTAAAACCGGATTTCTTTTTTTAACAAAAATATATATATATTTTTAAAAAAAGGATTCTTAAAATCAAAAAATCAAAAGAAGGAATTGATATATAAAAGCTTATTTTTTAGCAAAGTGTGATAAATCAAAGCTGACAAAATGCCTTGTCATGCACTAAATCAGCCAATCACAGGCCAGCTGAGATGACATGTCATGGCTCGCCACAGCTTCCTGCATGTCATAATTAAAATATCAGATTTGCTGTTTGATATATTATTAACACACATTTAATGACTTTAATGTGATTATATTAACCTCATAGCCAGGTCACACTTGAAGAAGAGATTTGATTCCTCCAAAGACTTTTATCTGGTTAAATAAAGGATGTATATTCATCAGGCAAGGGATAGGCATTTTAATCAGGCAAGAAATAGGCACGTTAATCAAACAGCAGGCAAGCTAAAAGTAAAGTGTTTGTGTTTCTTAAATGGCAGGTTTATATATTTAGTTATACTTCTCTTTCATTGTCTTTACACTTACCGGAATTATTCCTATTTTAAGTTGAATGTGCAAACATTAAATGTATTTCTTCTGAATCATGTCATAAACCTTTGTGTCGTATGGCGTGAAGGGGGTAAAATAGATTTTTCCTCCTAAATTTGAAGAATTCTAGCTTATGGTAATTCTAGACTGACTTAGAAGACCTGCCTCACCCACACTGCTCATTCTGTTGTTCCTCTCAACATCAGAAATGTGTGAAATCTATGTTCTGATCAAGTCTTCACGTCCACAGTCTCAGGGGCAGCACGACCACGGCGAGCCCAAGTCGACCGACGAAAGAGATTATCTGAATGACTTTGATGGAGTATGGAAGGGCCTCACGGCGCTGGCCGGCATCTACTTCCTCTTCATCGTGGAACACTGCATCGGCATGTTTCAGCACTACAAAGACCACAAGGTGAGAGACACTTCATTCTCACAAGCTGCTTCCGTCTTTGAGTATGGTAAGAGTGTTGCATTTCTGCAGATAGATTCTAAACTTGGCTCTGCTCGCAGGGCACGAAGAAGGCTAATGAGGAGGGCACCATCGGCAGGAAGTTGTCAGATCACAAATTAAATCGTCGCTCTGATGCAGAGTGGCTGCACCTGAAGCCTCTCAGTGAAGGTAAGAAGTGTTCGGACAGAAAGATTGGTTTTTGGGCCACTAACAGAGGCCAGCACAGGTCGAGTTATGAAAAGCCACACCCACCAGCACCAGGCTTTCACAGTAAGAAAATGAAAACTGTCTGCTGATTTTGTTGATAAAATATAATGATTACGATTTTAAAGACACTGCTCAATCATTTTCATTCCTGATTAATCCCGAAAAATGTAGTTCTTACCTGCAGCTTGCCCACATTTTGTTCCTTTTTTACTTGTACCCATACCTGTGCATTTCTATCCAACATATTCTATAAGTGGATGATGGGCCAATGTATCAAATGGTAAACGCTTCTTGTTTCCTAAATAGGTGTAATCTAATGTACTTATATTTTACTATGCTATCGTGGGATAACTCATGTTTAGCATTACAAAAATGAGTTAGCTGAGCCTTTGGTAATGCTAAGTGATGTTAGATTGACATTTTGACACCGTTTGACTTACGTTAGCGTTTTGCAAGATCTCACAAAGGTGTTGAGACACAAATCAGACCTCAAGAAAGTTAATTTCTTCTAATTATTCTGTCGGAAAAATGCCATTTGTGTCAAAATGTTCCAAAGATATGTGTGAAAATAGGTCCAATATTTACTTTGGTGACTACAGGGAGATATAATCAGTCATTATCTGCGTTCACGCTTAATTCTTCCATTTGAGTTAATAGACTAACACTTACAGCTAGTCGCTTTAAAAGGCACAGCCACTTGACACAGATACATCAAATTGACTCAGTCAGCATTCTTTTCTCAAACATTAATATTAATGTATATTTTAACCTATTACACCACTTATTTACAGTGTACCCGACCTGATTCATTAATCTGGCCCACAAGTCTTTTTCTGTGTGGCCATCACTGTAACATCTCCTCTCTCCTCCAGACCCTGAAGGCACCGCCGTCTCCTGTGACAACGGTCACAACGACACTCAGCTCTCAGAGCTCCAGACGCCGGACTCGCCCACCAACAAAACCCCGTTGGCACCCAAGGTATCCAGCGAGGAGCACCCGCCCCCCAACAAGGAGAACGGAGGCAAGGCCAAGAAGCACGGACACTCGCACGGCCACGGGCACTCCCACGGGGGGAACTGCCACTCGGACCAGGAGATGAAGGACGCCGGGATCGCCAGCATCGCCTGGATGGTCATCATGGGCGACGGCATGCATAACTTCAGTGACGGTCTGGCTATAGGTGAGAACTTCTGCCACTGTGTTTCATCTGCAGGGTCCACTTCAAAGGTTAAATGTATTTACTGGAATTCCCTTAAAGCTGTCAGTCACATTCTGTTTCCCCCTCATGATTTCTGACATCACAGCAGCATCATGAAATGCCGTTCTCCCCTCAGCAATGAGAAATGGTAAATTGATTCTCTAGGTACTGGTTTAACTTCTGTTAACTCGCTAAAAACAATCCTGCCTCCCTAATTACTGTATAGACGTGGAACGATATGAACATGTTATCGCTCCATTATTTTGCCTGAAATAATTGCGATTCACAATGTTATCCCAATGTTTATCAAAATAAGCTTGAAACTGGAATTGCTTATATTGCATCAGAGGTATGACTGCAATTAGTTTTATGTGGAAAAAAAAATAAAAATAAGGATATTATAAATCATAAAGTCCCCCAGCTTAAATTAAGGAAAAAATAAATATATAGAAAAAGTCTTCCTTACATGATGATTCCTATATTTTAAAATCAGCCTTTTTCATTATCTTTTTTACCATTTCATAGAGCTAGACAGCTTTTTTTTAAGTCACTCATGCGATATTTAGGTTTATCCCGTGAATTGAAATCACTCCAATTAACTCACTGTGAGATCAAATCTGTCGCACCCTTCTTATCGTACCATGACAACAACAAAAAGACTGTCTATTTATAAAATAAATTGCTTGAAAATGTAAACATCTTGAGGAATGTTTCATTGGTTAAATATGTAAAAGAATTGAAGTGTAAAACACTTTTGTTTTCATGGCGGGTTCAGTGCTGTACTTATTTGGCTGAAGCTTCACATTTAGTGAACAGACATGCGAGCAATATCCATCTTCTCAACTTTCAGCAGAAAAACTAAAACCTGATTTCCCCCCGTCTAACATTCCCTGACCTTTTTGTGTGTGCAGGCGCAGCATTCAGTGCAAACTTGACGGGAGGCATCAGCACATCAGTGGCTGTTTTCTGCCACGAATTACCTCATGAACTCGGTAAGTAGCGTGAAACAAGAGAAAGTGTCCAAAATAATTACACGCTAGACACTGCACCCTTCACTTCTCCAACAAGTAGAACAAAGAAGTTAGCTCACATAATGAAACCCAGCGTAGAAATTGCTGCATCATGCAAAACGTCTCTTTTCTCACTTTGCCTGAAACTTTAACCTGGAGTGTCACGCCTTTCGGTCCTGGAAACTCAAATATCATCCCTCTTCTTGCGTTCATTTCACCCCCGATCAGTGTCTGTCGGTGAGGATGAAACGACGAGCCTGGCTCAATACGGTCAGGCTCAAACACTGTACAGCAGCCGGGCCTTCATCTGCATTCAGATCTCTCCGAGGAACCATTCGATTCACTTTGACTCAGCAACATTGAACTTTAGGGTTCGGAGTGGTGCTTTTTTTTAAGCTTTTTTGTTGATTGTGTTGAGAGTGCTGTGAAACAGACAGGCACCGGGGGCCCTTCACAGCTGATCAGTACTAATGATACGTCTCATGGTGTTGCAGTGTCCACTCCTCGTTTGTTTGCCTGATGACTAGAGCAGTGTCAATTACAGCAAAGTGTGAAGTGGAGGATCACTATCCTGTGTTTGTCTGCCTGCTCCCCCCCGTGTTTACTTACTAGCCGCGTCCTGTTAGACTGTTGTGATGGTCAGGGGAGAAAAGAGGAACATGTTAAAAGTGTTTTGATGCAGGTGAAACAAGTTAAACTATCGCCGGCTTTAAGAGGAGACACTACAGGTGAATAGAATAGAAATACATATCACCATAACAATTCCCCCGCTGATTACTTTCACAGAGACAAGTTTCATTTGCATTTTACATTTTTGGGATGAAATGTTCAAGTATGCAAATAAGGCATTATCTTATTATGTGTGCTAATTTGCATTTCAGAACAGACATGTGAACTTGGATAATTTCTTGTTTAATGTCAGGTTTTAACAAAGGGGAATACAAGTTTTTCACAGTCGTTAAAATGAAAACTATTTTTGGCATGTCACTAGGAATAAAATACTTTATAAATCCGGCTATGAGTTAGAACAAACCCCTCGGTAATAACTTTCCGAATATAGAAAGTATGCATCTCTGCATATCAGATTTGTACATCTTTTTTTAAAACTAAGAAACATGATGCCTTTAAGGATAAGTATTGTAACATTTGTCACGTTCTCAAGCCACTTCAGGTTTTTAAATTACCTTAAGTGTCACTATAAATATTTCCCAGCTAAGATAACTTTATGTTGTATTACATGTGTAATCTAATGCAGATAGTTAGGGAAAATCTACAGTAATAAAAAGACAAAGTTAGTCAAATAAACAACTTCTTGTGTATTTTGGATGTTTCCTTCACTTCAAAAAGAAAAGACATGAAATAGAAGTGAAATAGCATACACATCAAATTGACCCATCCATGAATAAAAAAGAGATGTTTTCCTGTAGCTTCTGACTTGAATCTGTGACGTGAGGCATTTGGCTGTTTTTAGTGCCAGAAAATCTGCAGTCTTCTGCTTCAGGATAGAGGAGCTCTGATTCCGCTCCAACACATTTGTCTCTATTTTGACTCGCCGTGCTGCAGTTTCCAGATGGTCGAGTGCCGCTCAAGTCCCGTCTCAAGCGGCATGTGAATATTTTCGAGATCAGTCTCCTTTCGTATTATTTCACATTTCCTGTTGATTCACTTCCCCGCTCTTTAGCAGCACTCTGCCTCCGCCCCGTAGGGCCCCTCGTCAGACAAACCCAGCGGTTTGACAAGTGCACTTCTCGGCTCCTCCTGAACACGAGAGCCGTCCCCCGCCTGGCAGCTGGATGGCAAAGATGATGATTATGAAGCTTCCTTAACCACCCGGAGCGAGGCTAATTGGCAGTGATGGGTGTGTTAATTGCGGTAGACGAGGTGGTAGCAGGCGTGCCTGACCGTCAAACAGATTTGGAAGCAGGGAGGCAGGAAACGGAGTAACAAGAAGAGGCCTCTCTTTAACTTCTCCCCCTCTTTTTTCTATGGGTTTGATTGATGGATGCGAGCAGAGTGGTAATATATTCATTGAGGTAATTAGCCAGGAAAAGAGGCCGCTTGTTACACGGCGCTGGAAATGTAGGCCACCCTCTTCTCAGTATTCATCTCCCTCTCCAAAAATCCAGGGCGTTTCCGCTGAGACTTGGGCCTTGTCCCGCATTCGGCCATGATTGAAGAGGGAAGAAAGGCTACGTCGTGTATGTGTAATTTTAAGACGACGGGAGTTAAGGACATTTGTCTTGGAAAGAGCCGCCCCTGGTTTGTTTTAGACCTGCAGGAAGATAGATAGTGGAGGCAAATGTACGGGGGAACTGCTCTAAGCGACTTCAAATAATCACAAAAGACAGTAGTAGAGAGTAAAGAGGCATGACAAGTGCCAAGTGTTACCCAGGTCCCCCTCCACAAAAACGAGCTCCCTGTTGATAACAGCACAGCAGAAAGTCGACACGTCTTCTTCTGCACACTGAAATCCACCTGTTACGACTTCAGCATGGCCAATAAAAAATGTTTTAATTTCTACTGTACTTAGCAGGATTTGGCTTATTTGAACTCAATTCAGTATCACTTATTTATTGCATCTTTTTTTAAATGTGTTTCTTCATGGTTGAATTCTCTAACCGAAGCTTCTTTTGATCAAAGGTCAGCTAAAGGTACTGTAATGTAATAAAAGTTATTCACCGAGGGGTTCATACGCACAAACCACGAAAGAATCTTCTCACAACTTTAGATTTTTGAGTTGTTGCATGTTGGGATACGGATGCGCGGGGTTTGCTTTACTGGTGTGTAACTGAGTGTGTGTCTTCTGACTGACAGGTGACTTTGCGGTACTGCTGAAAGCGGGGATGTCAGTGAAGCAGGCCATCTTCTACAACCTGCTGTCTGCCCTCATGGCCTATGTGGGCATGATCATCGGCACGGCCGTGGGACAGTACACACACAACGTCACCAGCTGGATCTTTGCCGTCACCGCGGGCATGTTCCTGTATGTGGCGCTGGTGGATATGGTGAGTTGAAAATAGTCCTGCTTTACTTTCATTGACATTCTTCTATCTGCCTATTGTTGTGCATTGTCCCTTTCTGATCCTGATTCTGTCTCCCTACAGCTGCCAGAAATGCTCCACGGGGACAGCGAGGACCACAAGCGCTGCCAGCTGGGTCACTTTGTCCTGCAGAACCTCGGCATGCTGACCGGGTTCGGCATCATGCTGCTCATCGCCATCTTCGAAGACCGCATCGTTTTCAATTTTGGCTTTTAGTCTAAGAGCTAGTGGGGAGGGTAGCTGGGAAGTGAGAGCTGGGTGTATCAATATTGTTCTCCATGGCCTTAACATGCTTTGTTTGCGATGTAACGGCCCAGTGTTGCATGCAGTGTGGGTCTCGTTCACGGCCAGTGCCTCCATTCCAAACATGCAGCGGTAGCTTATGCATATCTCATGACTCTGCCAGTGATGTTTACACTCTGCTCCTCCATTACCTCTCCTCTGTCGGCTCCAATCTGTTTGCTCCCCGAGAGGAGAAAAAAAAAAAAAAAGGCCCAATGAAAGAAGACCGACCGGAGAAGGCCTCCTTCGCTCCAAACCAGTGACCTCCATCTAAAAATGAGCTGTTGGTGGCGCGGGAAAAGCGCGCACCCGCAGAGAGGCAGCTGTCACGGCCCAGCAGCCCATCGCCGATGCACCGTCACCTGTTGTTAGTGCTTTGTTGTCTCTCATCCACCCTGTGCTGTGTCCCATCATCCATGCCTCCTACATCTGCGGTGCGTGTTCCACCCGCCATCCATCATCAGCTTGTGATGTCATCACGCTGTGTGTCATACATCTCTCAAGCCCTGGCCACTGGAGCAGCGACAGTGACGGAGGTTAGCTTGCGTCTACACCTGGAAGAAAACTTTTTAGAGCTGCAATAATTAGACGACTAGGTGTTTAAAACTAAGTCATGCCTTTTTGATATTCGGTTGATCGTTTCAAGTCATTTTTAATGGACAAATGTCAGAAAATGCCGTTTGCCTCTTTAATATAGAGGTTTCTCAGTTTCATATACTTAAGTCACAATCTTTCTGTTTTGGATTGATAAAACAAGACGTTAACTCTGACTTTTAGACGCTGGGATAGATATTTTTTATAGTTTTCTGACATTTTATTGACCAAGCGATTAATCGATTAGCCTAGAAAATAAGATTGAAAATAATCATTTTTTGCAGCCCTTAACCCTTTGGCTTATGTTGCTTTATAGTCAAAATGTGTTGAGGCCTAAAAGCTACAGTGTCAAAAACGAAACGCGTTCCCCCGACTTTACGTGGCAGATCTTCCGAATGGCTCAGTGTTAGTTTTCCTAACTTTTTTTCCCATTTATGTTTTATTGTCAATTAGATTTTTTTGGGATCATTAAAATGTTTGTAGTTCATAGTGTTTGCTAACACAGCTGCCAATGCCTTTACAAACTAGCATTTAAGACTTTTGGTTAGAAAGTAGAATGTCTGACTTTTTGAAGGGTTTGACAATCTATAGTCAGAGATGTATCCTCGTTACATTTTTTATCTTTCTTTATAAGAATTGGCAGTTTCAAAATGTAAATTCTAATAAAAGCTAGCTCTTCCTCTCTTCACCTAAAGGTGTTGTAGTTAGCTAGATTTATTTAGGTTGCCTCTATGAGTTCCTAAAGGGTGCTTCGTTCAATCGGACCACCCGGCAGTGGACCTTTATTTACAGTAGGTAGGTTGAAATGTCACACCAATGCAGATGGTTTTTATGTACTGTAAACACATGAAGTCTTTATAACATCAGTAGTAAGAAAGCACATTTTTGTTGCTGCTAAATAATAGTTTTGAAGGTACAAGGAATCAATTCCTGACAATCTACAACAGACCAATCAAAAGAGGAACAATTTACCTTGTGTCAGCTTCCCAAACCATTGATACAGATAACATGTTTTTGTTATCAGCATTCCTCGCGTTTGTACCCCAGTGTGTATGTTATAGTCACTCAGATGACTGTGCCAAACCTGACCCGAGTGTGGTTTTTCAGTGGCTGGTGCTTGACACCCCTCCCCCTACATTCCATTGGCTGTCCCACAGCTAACATGCTAAGCTAGCTCGCCTAGCTTCAGTTGCTGGATCACACAGATTCTGTGTGTGTTTTCATTTATCCTGTCACTGTGTGACATCCATCATCGTATGTGTCAACTGGCTGTAAATCATTGTTGGTCACATCGAACCCGTGTTATCGATCCGACTGAACCATGCATGAAGCATGAGAGAAACGGTACAGACATTGTGTTGAGTGTAAATTTGTTTTCATTATTTTCTACTGCAAAGTTAAACTATTGACAACCTTTGTTACTTTTTAAATGAACTGTGTCTGATGTTCATTTGGAACTCTTTGGGGCGTAGTGTTATAGGCCTGAGATAATCTAATTTATCTACACTTCTGTTTACAGTAATTTTAATATTTCCAACTACTCTTACACCATGTTCTGCATTAAAATAAGATTATTTGAATTTTTTCAGTTTCCTACGATAAACATTTTTGTATTTTTTTAAAGACTAAGTGTACTTTTTATTTCCATTATTTCTCTACGAGGTCTTCAATTTCTTGTGTAATTAAATGGTACTGACAAGGGTCCATGACACTTAACACACTATGCCCCAAAGAAGTTTCTCCTGTACTCATCGAACAAAGAATTGTCTGTAAAAATGAAGGTCCATGATTTGTTCTCACTTTTGCTTTGTTGTATGTAGGCTATGTCTGTTCAGTAAGCTGGATATAAAATGCAAAGTGTGACATCCTTACTGTTCGCCTTGTCTGTGCATTCTCCACTGTACGAAAGAAAAATAAACCTTGAAAAGGTCTCTGACGCTTCTGGCATAATGTTACAGAGACAGCTGTTATGTAGCTGCAAAACCACGACAGCTTAACACATCTATCAGCATCTTTTCTGCCAGGCTCATTCTTTAATAAACATGCATGCTCAGGAAACTATGCATACATATATTGTCTAAGTTGTCTAAAACGAAGAACATCATGTTGAAATATTTGTTTTATAATGGCTGCATTACTGTTGTTTTGTATGTAAATATGCTAACATGCTAAATGCTAGCTTATCAAGATTATCTACAATCAACTGAACCATCGCAATACTTGGTTGCTGTGGCTCAGGAAGTAGATGGTAGGCCTCCAATCAGTAGTGATCCCCAACTAAAAACGGCATAAATCAAGGACAATGTTGTATCTTAACAAAAAACGGGTTTCATAGCAAGTACCACAGAATTGGTACGTTACTGTTTGTTGGCGAGCTAGAAGACAACACATACTCTTTTTTGTTATCTTGAACGGAGGCATTTGGTAAAGTTATTAATTAAAAATAACTGATTTTCTGCAGTGAGGATCAATTTAAAAGTATGTAAAAAAGGCCCAGTTGTAATTGATGTTTTGTTTAACATGGTTTTCCTATATAAAAAGAAAAGTCTTCCGTGCACCAAAATCGGTGACAAGCTGATGTTTCAGAACGGGAAGTGAAGTTAGCATCTTTGTCTTGATCATGCTGTTTGTGAGCTTGTTATCTTGTAACCGGACACATTGAATGACATTGTAATGGCTGTGAATTTTTTGGTAGAAATGTACTGAATGTTAAAAACAGCAATCTAGTGACAAACTTTGCACTCATAAGTCAGGATAGTTAAGGTGAGAAATATTATGGTACATAAATATTTTTAAAATATTTTTTATTGGAGTCGATCTTAAGGTTAACTTTGACACTACCTTTTTGTTAATACATTCTCGAACAACACAATAAAGATAGGAACTAACTGCTTTTGTTTGAGAACAGTACAAACTATACTTGCTGTGTAAAATAGACACTTTTCAATCTTATTTGATGAGCTGTCAGTGCATGTGTGTGAGACAAACTGAGCCTAGGAGTTGAGCTGGCAGAGCAGCGCTACGCCTCGTCGGATCCAGTGTTCAGCCGCCACGTTGGTGTTGAGCGTCATGGCGATGACGTAGTTGGTGGAGTGTCCGGTGGTGGACAGGGTGCCTCGCCGCTCGCTGGTCTTGTAGACGGGCAACACGTAGCACATCCTCTGGGGGATGTCCTGACGTTTGAGGGGCTTCAGCCACATCTGACGGAGAGAGACGATCGAGGAGACAGACGGGGGTCAAATGAGGTGACTTTAAAATGTAAGATGTGGCTGCCACATCTACTTCCATTCACAAGTTGAGCACTAAGTCACTGTCCTTTAGGGTCTGGATTACATTAAAAACTTTTGACTGGGGGTGTAATTAAACTGGCAAATGAAATGTTCTATGCTTCTGCTGACGAACAACACAATTAACAATCAGGATTATATAATGATGTAGTGAAGTACATGTACTAAAGTATTGTGATTAAGTTTAATTCTTGTAAATGTACTCTCTGACTACTACTTTGTAGAAGCCAATATTGTCGTTTTTTTCCTTCACTACATGTATCTGACAGCTTGAGTTACTTTACAGATTGAGCCAATACAAAATATAAATCAAATATTGAATAAATATTGATAGTGTAATTATGAGATACAATATTTAGCAGCAGTATACAAAGTAATTAAAGGGACCCTATTATTTTTCTTTGGGGTTTTCCCTTTGCTGTAGTGTGTTATATACAGTCGAGGAAATAAGTATTTGATCCCTTGCAGATTTTGTAAGTTTGCCCACTTTCAAAGAAATTAACAATATATACTTTTAATGGTAGGTTTATTTTAACAGTGAAAGTAAGAATATAAAAAAAAATCAGAGAGAAGACAAGAGGCACAAGGCTGGGAATGAATACAAGACCATCAGAAAGCAGCTTGGTGGGAACGAGACAACTGTTGTTGGTGCGATTATTCGGAAATAGAAGAAACACAACGTGACCATCAATCGCCCTCGGTCTGGGGCTCCACACAACATCTCCCCCTGCGGGGTATTGGTGATCATGAGAAAGGTGAGGGATCTGCCCAGAACTACACAGGAGGAACTTGTTAATGATCAGTCACCAAGAAAACTAGACACCATAATGGATCAAATCCTGCAGCGCCACAAGGCCCCCTTCCTCAAGAAGAACATGAACGAACCGTCTGAAATTTGACAATGAACATCTGAATAATTCAGGGAAGGCTTGGGAGAAGATGATGTGGTCAGATGAGACCAAAATCCTGATCTTTGGCATCAACTCGACCATCATGTTTGGAGGAAGAGAAATGCTTACCATAACCCCCAGAACACCATCCTCCACCGTCAAGGCATGAGGTGGAACAATTATGCTTTGGGGGTGATTTCTTCTGCTAGGAGGACAGGAACGACTTCCCTGCATCGAGGAGAGCGATGGACGAGGGCCATGCGTACTGTAACATCTTGCCACAATAGCCTCCTTCCCGCTCAGCCAGGACACATGAAAATGAATACATGGACGGGTTCAATCCAGCGACTACAATGAACATGACGGCGGCAACAAAGGAGTACTAAAGAAGACCAGGCACTTTAAGGTGATGAGGGGCCAAAAAAAAAAAAAAAAAAATAGCCAGTATCCAGAGCTTAATCCCATACAAAATCGTGGAAGGGAGGCTGAAGGCTTCGGGCAGAGGCCAAGCATCAGCCTGCAAAAGCCCTCAGGATTTGTGATGTGGACGCAAAAATTCCTTCCTGAGATGTTGCACGAAACCTGGACAACTAAAAGAAGCGGCGTCTGACCTGTCTGTCAACCAAGGGGTT
>NW_011369947.1:27619670-27627689 GCF_000735185.1 Notothenia coriiceps | reverse complement strand
TGATTTTATACAAACTTCTTGGACACTGGCAGTTAAATGCATGGTGTAGGCCATGGATTGCTGGAAAACACCTGCCATGGATTTGTGTTTTTGAGGGAGTTAATGTGCTAGTTACTGTTTCAACATATAATGAGATGTTTGCTATTTTTAAGGTGTTACTGGATGCCAGCCACTATTTAGCATAATAATGAATTGATTCATTCTTTCAGTCAATCCAAGTCCCGATGAGCACATGCATGACTAATGGCTATCAGCAGGTCGATAGACACTGAATATATTAACCCTGGTGCCAAACTTTTAAAAATAGTCACTTTAATTCTAATGGAGTATCTTTGAAAGATAAAGAGCTACACAAATATTAATATATTTATATAATGTTCCACTTTCCACAGAGTAAAAATATTTTAAACTGCTTAAAGTGTACCTATGTCCATGGTCTTTTCTACTGATCATAACTTCCATTGTTGAGGTGTACTAAATAGAAAAATACTGTGCAATTTTCCAAACTCACATTGGTTTCTCATACAGCATCTCTGTATAGTATGTGGTATTCACTCTCTGTCCTAAACGGCTTGTTAGAAAACTCCTGCCCCCCCCTTCATGTGAGCCCAGTGTCTCTGATTGGTCAAGTGAAGTGCAGCTGCTCGCACGTTTAGATAGCCCGAAAAACGTTTACCCATTTTAAAACAGTCGAGGTAGATACCTTGTTTGTTTTAAAACATCATAAATACACAAAACAAACAATGAATACTTACAGCTGTGTACCCGAATCTTCCCGCTTTGGTCCAAACAAAGTAGGAAACAGCATCGTTTCTTCAGTGCCCTACGCTGTACATATCCGGCACGAATCGCTGAAAGGTCTTGGGAAGCGTTTGTTTCGTGAAAGGCTGGGCAGAGGCGTGCGGCCATAGCTCTGGGGTGCTACTGGGTATCCCCACGTAGCGATACCCAGGAAGAAAATGAGAAATCTCCAACGAGGCGTTTTGGGGAGGTATTTTCTGTGTAAGAGTTTTACTCCCTACAGGGTGTACTCTGACGGTTTTTGACTCTGCAGACCGTTTACATGCATAAAAACCTTCATAACACACAAGGGGACGGGTAATAACCGGAAAGGCATGACATGGGACCTTTAAGTTTAAACAATAGGCTAAAATAATATATGTTTTTTTATTTAAACCTATTAATTGCCAGTTTGTTTATTTAGCGCCACTGTTGTGTTTTTTTTCATGAAAAATACTCAAAAGTGTAATTATTTTTGGTTACCTGAATGCTAAGGGAACTTTAATAAACTTTAGTACCAAATATCCAATGATCTTTAGGATTTAACCCTTTAAATGCGACCGTGTCTTTTCAGTACCAGAGTTGAAACGTGGGCTGGAAACCTTGAAAAACATGTATATGCGCCGAACATGGGTAAAAAGGCTCAAATGCTCTAAATTGAAAGGCTGATATAACAGAATGCATTAGTTTATGCTCTCGGATCCAAATATGTGGTTTCATAACGGACATTTTAGGTTTCTGTACTTTGTATAAGCAGTTTATCAAAGACTAATTATAGGAGCATAGGTTCAACTTGCAAAATATAAAAGAAAAATCGAATACCTTTTCCCAAATGTATGCCACATGCATTAACACAGCACAATATTATCGTACAAAATAAAGAGCCAAAAAAGAGAGCAGTTGGAAAAAAACCCAGCCTGCCATGTGTGTCTCGGGCCATATTCCCCAGGGAGAAAGTTAATATTTGAATGAATAGGCGGCCACATTTTGGCATATCACATGCAGCTGTTGATAGAGTACATTATGTAATAAAAACTTGCCTAACTGCAGCACTCTGTTAAGGGTGCTTTGTGTGCCCTTGTTATTTAGTAAGAATAGTTGTCATGACAGCACATTAGTGGCCTTAATATGTGTATTAAACCACCAAAAAAACGTATTTGAGGAACCATCTCACTTCTGTTTAAAAAAGGAATCTTCCTTGCATTGATTACTTGCTTTTAGTTTCCAAATCCCTGGATTAATACAATTCTGAAAACAGAGGAAGAGGTTGAAAGATCAGCTGTTAAAGATGAAGGTCGCTTTGAAGCCCCGCTCTCTCTGGGAGTGTTTCCCACTTTATGAGAATTCAAATGATAAAATCAAAGCGTTTTAAAGTTAATGAGTTACAGGCTGTGAAATAAAGGTCATATAGCCATACAAACTGGCACAAATCAAACAAGGAATCAAGATGTATGCAAATATTAAAATTAACCCATAGCTGCTTAAACAAATTATTTAAATGTCCATTACATTTGTAGGAATATATCCAGCCACCTGGAATGAAAATGCATTATATGATAATCAATCTGTCCACACTGCATTTCCACCTTTTTGTTCCTATGTTCTTTATTATAATTGGATTTTAGTTTTCACTTACATTATGCAAAATAGTTTGGGAGCTGTCACTGTAAACAACACGGCAGGTCTAGGGGGTCACGAGATGTTCTGCACAACCACGATTTATTTTTAATGAGAGGTCCAAAGTCCCACTTTTATGACCAAAACTATTTGAGCTGCTAAAGTTTCTGTGAACACTTCAGGTCTGAAAAGTTCAACCATGGGATTGGAGGAATTCCCAAACACTTCACCCTTTTTAAATCTTTAATAATTACACACACTTCCCCATCACGCGCACTGGAAACAGTCATAAAGATGGTAATGACGAGGAGGAACGCAGCGGGAACGAGTCAAAAGGGCAAGCACGGCTCCTCATTAGTGGAAAACCACCGCCACTAGATTGTCTGCTATTGTGCACCGAGTCGACCACAGGCTTCGCCACGCGTCGTGGACCATCTCTCCTTTACCTCCCGCCGCCATCCATGGGGGAGATGGGGAAATGTTGCAGTCGGCTTCTCTCAGGTCCCCACTCCCCTCTTTTTTTCTTCTTTTTTTTCGTGTGCTGTGCCAATTAGGAGAGCCTAAGCGACACCCTGGGCCATTTTTCTGAGCCACAGCTCACAGGGGATGCGTAATTGGAGAGAAGACACAGACCGGTGGGTCTCCTTCGCCTCTCTTCTGTTCCCTTATCGTCCAACTCCCCCCACCAGCACACCTCCACGGCTCCACACAAAAGCACAACCGCATAAAGGTAATGAGAGGGAGAAGTAGATGAGCTGTGTGAGTGTGAAGGACCCGCAGTGATGTACTGCTGCCTGATGTTCAGACACCTCTCAGGGCTGCAAGGTGTTCCGCTCCAAGAGACAAATAAGAAAGCAGTCGACCGTGCCATATTTGACTTCTGTATCGAAGAGAAAGCGAGGGTTATTAAAGACATTTTCATATATGATGAGGAAATAACCTTCGCTTGTCCAGTTTGTACTTACTAATGACAAGCTTCTCCCCAAAATACTATCCAGGGATAACCGGTGTGGTCCAGCTTTTCCGGGAAAAATGTACTCGTGAAAAGTCCAGCTAATTTCAATCCCTCCGGACATAACATTCAGTGAAAATAATTCCCCATATCATCGATGTCACAAGCAATTAGATGCCATGGCTGTTAGGACAGTGCTCCGGCTATGGAAGCTCAAATGTATCAATGCAGAGTTGCAACCTGAAAAACGTTTTCACCATTGTTTCAAGCTAAATCTATCCCAAGAGGCCAACTGGACGAGGGATTTTTCATCCTAGTCTTCATTGTGCCAACAGAAAGAGGATTCTCTTTGCTTAACAAAATAAAAAAACAGCACTTGATTTTAAATCGACGGTTCTCTATATAGCCATCATATCAACCGTTTTTTAAAATAATGTTAAATTATATACACAGAAATAATTTGACCGGTAGTTTTGCATTTCATCCGCAACACTGCTCTATATAGAAGGGAACCAATTAAAATAATTGTATAACCATAAAATATGCTGTGACCATTCTACCTCCTAACAATAAGGACTATGGGTAATTTTAAAGAGACACTCCAACCTCAAATATTATTGGGAACTCGGATTCTGGATCAACATTTTACTCATTCTTACAAATATATATCAAGGAAGGTGTTGTCTTTTTATTACATATACCATACATATAGTGACTGTCTGTGCTCAGAACAACACAAGACTTCCTGTATGTATTAGTTATGTATAAGATCACAAATGCTTTAAAATACAAATAGATATGCCCAACCTTAATAAATGTCAGACATTAATGCAAATATAATTTACATAAATACAACCCCATCTTGGATATCTTATTGAAATGCTTTGTGCATGTTAACAGTACTTCAAAATGACATTTCTATGCATTTATTTGCATATTGTCAAAACAAATGTGTGCAGTATTTACATGTTTGTGCCGAGGTCCTGCCCAGTGCTGAAAATGCAAAAGAATAAAACTTGAGAGAGCTGTCAGTGCCTCATGCTAAGACTAAACAGCCCACAGTCCTGAAATAATACATTGCTCAGTTTTGACCTCTCCACTGACACACGATTCTAATAAAGTCTTAAAAGTTTCAAAAATGGAAGTAAATGCTTGAATATAATCCTTGAAAAAAAATGCTTATATGGGGTTTGATCTACACAATCACTCATGTGACCATCATCACATGTATTATTGCCTTTTTAGGGAATATTTAATTAAAAAAATTTACTTTTTGAATGGGAGAAATTGAAGAAATAAGTTTTTCATATGTGTATTTAACCTTTAAAACAACAACAATTACCAAATCATTCTAATTCTAAATACATTTTGAATACTGTGCACCTTTTTTCCTCTGCTTTTGATGCACAGCTTGTTTTCTACCAAGACATTGTGCTCAAGGCCATATTTGTTGCCGTCAAGCCAATTACAGCAATCTAACCTTAGTAAATGACTAACTTTCAGACTATTGCTCCAGTTTGCTGTCCTGAAAGGCCTCACTAAATGAAATGGTCTGTAAGATGTGCATTATATGCTCCCTGTGTTCCAGTCAATACTCGTCCTATAGCTGAACGTCTGCAGTCAGGGACCCATCGGCTTTGGCGTGACATTGAATTTCATACGACATTAAACATTTTGTCCTCTGTGACGAAGGAATCGAGAAGTTTTCTCTCTCTGACAGACGGACTGACAGTTTAAATGATAGTGTACCTTTCCCATTTGTTCTCTCTCTCTCTTGCGGCCTTGAATATAACAGATGAGGAGAGTGGAATTCTGCTGAAATGTCACTTTACGTTTCTGGCTTCAGGCATCATGTGTCATCACAAGGACACAGGGATTGAGATTCTCTGGAGGATGCTTTCCTTCACACGGGAACAGGAGGGGTAGAACGATATCTTAAGCCAGCCGTTAAATGAGGCTGATGCTGTGGCTGAGTTCTTTTTATGGACTTTCACAATAAAATGCATTTGCAAAACATAGGGTGTGGCCGTGCTTGTTACTCATGCTCTGTAGAGTGAATATACCTGTCTTACATCCGTCTCCCTGTCTCTCCGCAGTGTGGGTGTGGCTGTGGGGGTTCGTCTCCATCACCATCATCAGCCTGCTGTCTCTGCTGGGCGTGGTGCTTGTTCCCATCCTCAAACAGTCCTGCTTCAAGTTCCTGCTCACCTTCCTGGTGGCGCTCGCCGTGGGAACACTGAGTGGAGACGCTCTGCTCCACCTGCTGCCTCACGTGAGTTCAGACGGACAGAACACCCTGTGTTCAAAGTGTTAAATCACTTTTTGTAGGGCAGCAGCATTAGCTTTTTAGTTTATGAGATTGGTGCTTTAACCTTCTCAGCACGTTAAGGGGCAAACCCACAGTGACAGGTGATTCAAATACATTTAGAATAACTATTTTAAGTTTACTTGATTATCATTTATGCTCAGAGTAAACAGATGAATAGAAGCCTTATCAACATGAATACAAATTTGTTTTTAAAAAAAAGGTTAAAATTCACGTGTACATCGGGGTTTCTGTTAGCCGATAATTACCGGTTTTCAGCTGGTAAAATGTATTAAAAACCGGTAAATTCAAAACCTGCCTGTCAAAATGTCCGGTAATAATTAGGGATGCTCCGATCAATTGGCCGTCGATCATTATCGGCCGATATTCACTCTTAATAGTTTGATCGGTGCTCTCTATAAAGGCCAATCAGTAGAGCTGGATCTGATCGATATGGACATAAACGCGAGTGAAATGTAACCGGACATCAGCTGCATGATCACCTGATGCACTGTTTAGTGAGCTGCATGAGAAGCTGACGGGCTGTCAGGAGGGAGAGGGTAAAAGAGAGGATCTGTATCTCCCGTGTTATTATCCAAAGTCAATGTAAAACTTTTGAATAATGTACTTCCTTTACTACAAGTAGTTTCTTTGAATGTAATAATTATGTTGTTTGTTGTTTGTGGAATCATTTATTGAAAAATGTATCCGAACTTTCGATCTGTTACGATTATAAACTGAAGCAATATAAAAATGACTCCCATTAACTGAGTTTCAAAACATCAGGCATATCCGGTCCTAGTCCGGTTTAATTACTGCGAACGGAAACTCTGCTACACAATTCTTATTATTTTATTATTGAAACGGACCGGTAAGCTTCAAATTTTGTCCGGTAAAATTAATTCTTTCCGGACATTTGACCGCCGAGAAAAAGAATCCTAGTGGAAACCCTGGTGTACATGTTTTCACACATGAAATACATGTTATCTGTACACCAAACATGCCACAATCCATGTATACCATACTAAAAAAAACACTAAGAAGACATCCATAACACTTATGTACAACCATACATGCATTAAAAAAAGGCCATCAAACTCCCGAAAACACTAAAAAGGTAAACCGGATTTCTTTTTTTAACAAAATATATATATATTTTTAAAAAAAGGATTCTTAAAATCAAAAAAATCAAAAGAAGGAATTGATATATTAAAAGCTTAATTTTTTTAGCAAAAGTGTGATAAATCAAAAGCGACAAAAATGCCTTGTCATGCACTAAATCAGCCAATCACAGGCCAGGCTGAGATGACATGTCATGGCTCGCCACAGATTTCCTGCATGTCATAATTAAAATATCAGATTTGCTGTTTGATATATTATTAACACACACATTTAATGACTTAATGTGATTATAATAACCTCATAGCCAGGTCACACCTTGAAGAAGAGATTTGATTCCTCCAAAGGACTTTTATCTGGTTAAATAAAGGATGTAAATTATTCATCAGGCAAGGGATAGGGCATGTTAATCAGGCAAGAAATAGGCACGTTAATCAAAACAGCAGGCAAGCTAAAAGTAAAGTGTTTGTGTTTCTTTAAATGGCAGGTTTATATATTTAAGTTATTACTTCTCTTTCATTTCTTTACCACTTACCGAATTAATCCTATTTTAAGTTGGAATAGTGCAAACATTAAATGTATTTCTTCTGAATCATGTCATAAACCTTTGTGTCCGTATGGCAGTGAAGCGGGGTAAAATAGATTTTTCCTCCTAAATTTGAAGAATTCTCAGCTTATTGGTAATTCTAGACTGACTTAGAAGACCTGCCTCACCCACACTGCTCATTCTGTTGTTCCTCTCAACATCAGAAATGTGTTGAAATCTATGTTCTGATCAAGGTCTTCACGGTCCACAGTCTCCGGGGGCAGCAACGACCACGGCGAGCCCAAGTCGACCGACGGAGAGAGATTATCTGAATTGACTTTGATGGAGTATGGAAGGGCCTCACGGCGCGGCGGCATCTTACCTCCTCTTCATCGTGGAACACTGCTCGGCATGTTTTCAGCACTACAAAGACCACAAGTGAGAGACACTTCATTCTCACAAGCTGCTTCCGTCTTTGAAGTATGGATAGAGTGGTTGGCATTTCTGCAGATAGATTCTAAACTTGGCTCTGCTCGCGAGGGCACGAAGAAGGCTAATGGAGGAGGGCACCATCGGCAGGAAGTTCGTCAGATCACCAAATTTAAATCGTCGCTCTGATGCAGAGGTGGCTGCACCTGAAAGCCTCTCAGTGAGGTAAGAAGTGTTCGGACAGAAAGATTGGTTTTTTGGGGCCACTAAAACAGAGGCCAGCACAGGTCG
>NW_011369947.1:27611472-27619625 GCF_000735185.1 Notothenia coriiceps | reverse complement strand
TATGATAAATATAATAAAGAATTAAAAAAAAAAAATAAAAAGAAAAAAACATCAGATTACCTATCACTTCACGACTACTAGCCTCAACGCTCAAGTTTAGGACGGACCTTGTGGGATGATCCGACGGGAACTCATTCCGTGAATCGGGAGCCAAGAGGTCCTCTCTTACATGGACATTAACTAGTAACATTCAGCGAACCCTATTGCGCAGACGCTTTACCGGACTTAACATTTCTATAAAAAACCCTCTTATTTGGGGTGCGCTAGCGAGTTAGACCACACAAAGTGAGTTAATTGTTGCGTTGTGCTCATTTTCTAGCAACAGATGTGATTATCGGTTACTTGAGCGTCATATATAGAATAAACTCCCTCCCCACCTTACGTAATGGTGGGCTTATCCAATATCCTCGGAAACCGAAAGAACCGGCCCCCCCCCACGACACGGGGTGTTTATCTTGAGTTAATACACCCTTGGACGTATGAGACACATATGTGTTACACTTAATTTACGTCCTCAGTTAACATATCTCAGTATACTTTCTTACATGGGTATATGAGAGTGGAAATAAATATATGTATTCAGTTGTTAAAGGATCGGTCAAATATACCAGAGATAAATATTCAAAGTTGTAGAAGGGATGTATTACGTAAAAAAAGATTTACTACCAAGGTAAATTGACACTTTAACGTCTTCGTCCCTATGATTCCGCACTGATGGGACTCTATACCTGTCACGAGATGGTGCCTGTTAATAGTTAAGTTCATTAGGTTCTATGACCCACTAGTAAAGTGTTTTGCATATACACACAATCTAAAGAGAAGTTAACGTTACAGTTGCTTTTTTCAGGAGAACCCCGGATACAACGATTTCCTGACTGTTTACCTACACATAAAGTGCAAACCCTGTGATTTTTACATAAGAAAGTTATTCAGCCACGTAAGGACCCCGAATATCTGCCGTTCGTCTTACACATAGAGGTGTCCGTTGGTGTGTACGCTTCACTAGATAACGAGGTTTCTAGGGCTTACCCTTGCCTGTGTTGCGTTTGAGCTTCCAAAGTTTGATCGGGCCAGTATAGGTCCAAGAGTTGCCCTGTGAAACTGTATAAGGTCATCCCTTTCTTGGCCATGATTCATCGAGCAAGAGATCTCCATTGAAATCCCAATCAGATCCATTTGTGGCGGACGATATTTAATTGTGGCGGCCCGCCACAAATAAATCAATGTATGGGAAACACTGAAAGTTTGCATACACTTATCTTATACAGTGTATGCCTCTATTGGGTCCTAAGTAGTTGAAACTATGAAAGCTGGAAAGCCCTGTAGAAGGAACAGAATAACCTGTTTAATAAAGGGACAGATCCTGCTGTAAACAGTCATCTACTTACAAGCTTTAGGCTTTGTGCTGTTGTTCCAGTAATAGAAGCAAACAAGATAATTGCCTGTTTTTCTGTTAGTATCACAACTTCAGTGAGCTTGATATGCAATTTAGTGGGTCATAACAGATGAAAGGAATTCTAAGATGTCCAAACTGTCTTTAGATTATTTCTAGATGTATTGATAGGTATATCAAATGTCAAAACATTGTGAAAAATGTCCACTCATGGTTTCTAAAAGTCTGAGGCGATGTGATCTTTTGTTGTCAGTCTAAAACAAAAATATGTTAGATTTAATCTCCTAATAAACAGAGAACAGTAGGAAATCCCAATATTTTAACGCTAAAAAAGGCGCTTTAATTTTTTTATCAAAATAATTGCCGATTTATTTTCTCCCAATTCTAAAAGCTTTTGTCTTTAAAGGGAATATTACACTGGCTTGAAGTAACACCAGTTTGTCATCTTTAATATTTTTCCAGAGTGCGTAATTCAGAAGAGTTGGAAACCCCCCTCAAACGGTAGCATCAGAACTGGGGGCCAAGCAGAAAGAAACGTATGCTGGTGAGTTACTAAATTATATTGTGTCACAGTTACAATGAAAGGATTAGTCACATGTCTTAATGTGATTGCATCAGCGAAAGCCCGATGATTCAGTCATGTTAAATTGGAGTTGTGAGAAAATGGAATGGAACATTTTGGTTTGTGAAACACTCAATTAAAAAAAAAAAAAAATGGGTCTAAGATTACACTCAAGCTAATTCAGAAGCTTAATTTGTCATTTAATTTATTGTGATGTGTATAACTAAATTCCCCCACAGTATCTGAGGTGATTCTCAGTCAAACTCAGGAAAAACAAAATGTTCATGATTTGTCATGCTTACTTAATATGTTGTGGTTGGTGAACCACTTGATAAAACTCCCATACTAAATAGACTTGCTCCTGATTTCCCCTGAAGGCCAGGCACAACAAAGACTCTAATGAGGGACACACAAGCAGCTCTGTTGGAGTAAAGGAGGGTGTGCTCTTAGAAATAGGTCCTGCTTTCGGCTACAACCTATCTGCTGAGAGGTTCATAGGTCACCTCCGCCTCATGTTTATAAACACTGTCTCGCTGACAGCACTGAAGTTAGACTGGTAACCACACACAGCGTCCTCAGCCTGAGTCAGAGCAGCATCATTCACTTAACTTCACACACAAGCCAATTCAAAGGCAGACCGGTAAGTAGCCTCGCTTCTCTAGAAGGTAACTTTAGTGTTAGTTTTTATTGTTTTTTTTAAGGAAATGTTTGATTTGTCTTTCGGCCTTTTACATGTGGTTTATCACCTGAATGAGTCACACATTCAAAGTTGTAATTTAGGTCTTTTACAACCTTAGTTTGTGATGGAAGTTCACTGTGAAAATGACCCGCGATAGACAGTTACATTAAGTACTTGCACACTTTAAAATAGAGATAATAAACACCGCTAGTTCTTGATCTTATTATATGGGGGGAAGGAAGTTAATAATGAGCAAATAGTCATTAACTAAGCTGTTGATGTCGTCTGCTCGACGATCAAGGCTCTGGAGATTAAACTTTGTTTTAGCCAAGCCAAATCTTTTAAAATTGTATTTTCTCTAACCGAAGTGGGATAGATTCAAATTCTGTATCAAACCGTTTTTTGTTGGAGAGAAGATTTTAGATTGCTAGATTGTTGCTCATTTCATGCTTTACCCCCAAAACATGTTGTAACTAGAGCCCATTGTCAGTCTATCAGCAACGTGTTCTGTTTTAAATTACGCTTTTGTGTGATTTTCTGTATCCACTGTGCTTTGGACGCTTCTTGTGGGTGTCTGGAAAAAAATCAATATAGAAGTTTGTTATTTAGTTTTTGCTCCCACAAACGTTTACCGTGCATTCTGTTGTTACTAGCCTGGACAACTTTGAAGAGGATCTCTCATTCTCTTTATTTTTTAACATTTAGCCCTGTATCTGTAGTCTGCAACACAAATCCATTCCCTCCAGATGGCCATGCTGTAAATTCAGTCTAAACTTTGCTAACAAGCGGGCTGCCAAAGGCCTTTGTGAGTTTGTGTGTGTGTCTGGTCTCTAGCAGTATTCCTCATGTGACCCACTCTTTACTCCTCCTCCACCGCCCTCACCCCTCACACATCAACCCCCCACAGGCTTCACAAGAGACCTCATGAGGATCATTTGACTGGAATGATATTGCTGCTTCAGGCTTTTTAGAGGGGAAAATAAGCAATTTGTTACACGATTCCCAGTAGAGAGTGTATTGTGCTCCCTGATACGCTTTTTTATGTGCTATGCTAAGATAAAGTTAGCAGATGAGGTGGTGTGAGTGCACTATTTGTTTATGGTCTGCATGCTTATCGTGCTAAATCTTTTGGTGTGCTTTCTAATGATTGAACTTTGGTAGACCCTGCTGCAGTGTCTTAGAAAGGATGCTCTTGTCAGTCTTTTTGTTGATTACTGATTTAATGTCATCAAGATCTATTCATCTGTTATCAGTCCTTCCTGTTCACAGTCATTGTTTTACAGTGTTTCCACCCAAAAGTCTACATAAAAGCTGCCTCTGTCTGGCTTTATTTGAACAGCTATGGGGCTGGTCTGCAATTTAGTGTTATTGTTTGACTTTTATGTGAAATCTCTTCAAGGTGATTTTATTATGTTGTAAAATTCCAAATTCCAAAGCAATGAAAACAAGTAAAATAGTAACTAAACAAAAGTGCAATTTTTTTACACATTTTTCCTGATATAATGCACGACAGGGACATACTTCCTTGCATTAGACATCCATATGATTATTTTGTGTGACATTTCCATTAGGATATATCAATGTCTTAAAATATGAATATTGTGTTGGGATTTTCAGCCCAACTTTCTAAATGCTCAAATTTGTCATTTTTATCAGGTGTGCGAGATAAGTCACATTTCTGATAGTGAATATGCACTAGATTGGAAAGTGGTCAGCATAGGACTTGTTAAATGAGATTTCCATTTTACTGAAGTAAAGACAAAGTCGCCCACATTTCCTAGAATTTTTTCCGATACTTACCTAGGAGGCATACGAGCTAAACAATGCTTCAAGGTAACAGGGTGATACAATTGCTAAAACAATGGTAATTTTAGCGGTACATTATTCTTATAAGCTGTTTGTATATTATTATTTTAGGAATGCAAAAAAAGTTATTCAAAATCTAATACTTTTTCTTTACTCTTTTGCAGGGGACCAGAAGTAAGGGGATAATGCGAGTCCACGTGCACACCAAGTTCTGTTTCCTGTGTGTGCTCACCTTCCTCTTCCATCAGTGCAACCACTGCCATGGAGAAGAACATAGCCATCAGCACGGTGGACAGCCCCACACCGACCACGACGAAGTCCACTCCGACCTGCAGATTTCCGAGGATTCGTATGTGAAAGGAGCCAGTTTTTCCTCCGAGTCCAAGAGTCCTCCAGGGCAAACTCTAGAGAAGGAGCAGCACTACTACATCCAACAGCTATTCAGCCGCTACGGCCAGCAAGACAAGCTCGACTTCGAGGGATTCCAGAGTCTGCTGTTCAGCTTGGGTCTTGGGGAGGTGAAGTTGGTAGACGCTCAACACGAGGAGCTGGGCCATGACCACGTGGCTCACCTCGACCTGGTGGATGTGCAGAAAGGGCATCACTCGCATGCATCCACCACTGATGGCCACGGGCACGGACATCCACACCACAAGCCTGCCTCCCACCATCCACACACGGAGCAGAGTCCCACAAAGTGCACCCAGCAGACCACTGCTGCCAGTCCAGCTACGGGCACACATACAGGACATGACCACGACCACGCCAAGGTAGTAGATGGTGAGCATAAACATTCTGGCGGACATGTGCAGGACAAACAAGGCCATGTCCACAATCATGATCACGCACATGACAAAGGGCACAAACACGAGCAGGCACATGTGCATTCTAACCACAAGGACGGATCTTCTGAACCTCATGACCACAGTGATCACAACGATAATGGCCAAGCTGATCATGACCACAGCGTCCACAATCATGTCCCTGAAGTTCAGACAGGCACAGACATTCCTCCTCTCAGCCAAGAGCAGATGCCCTCCGCACAGCTGGAGCCGTCCCAAGCTCCTCAGGTGCCACAGTCCTCTCCCGCCCCTACAGAAACTCAGACCAAGAAGCCGAGAAAGCCAGCCAGGGTCAGGGGACAGCGGGGGCGAAACAAAACCCCTTCTCCAAACACTCATCAGCCTGAGGCACCCGACCACGACCACGATCACAGTCACAGCTATTCTCATAAAGATAAGAGAGAAGCTCCAGGAGGGCCTGGCTCCCCCACCCTACCAGTCTCCGTTCTGTCCGGCCACCCTAAAGGATTGTTTCACCAGCATGGGGAGGTAGGACTCAAACTCACTAACTGATTTTGGCTTTGACCTGCCAAGATACCTTGTATGAATAGATTCATAGCAAGTCTTTTTTAATAGCAAATTCCAAGTAAAGTGTTAATTTATTGAATTCGGCCCACATGAATACATTTTGCGTGGAACAAACTAGGTTTTATTTCAGTATTATAATGTATAATGTATTGACTGGGTTTCTTTACTATCTCCTCTCCTTCCAGTGTCTAAACCTGACTCAGCTCCTCACCTACTACGGCCTGAGTCCTGATTCGCTCATCTCGCCCAGCCAGTTCACCTACCTGTGTCCCGCCCTACTCTACCAGATAGACAGTCGCGTCTGCATCCGCCATTTCCACCAGATGGACGTGGCTCAGGAAGCCTTGGAGCCCGTCAGTTCTGGTAAGAGCAGAGTATCTTTTCGACCAGTCCATGTTGACTGACAGTTGCCGTTGGTCATTTCTGAAAGTGGTTGGGCTGTACTTAATGTAATTTATTCTTACGTGTGAAGCTTTTAAATAAACAAGCAGAAAGAACAGGTTCAAACACAATTAATAGACATGCAAAAAAGGAATCTGCACAGCATTCAAGTGTTAAATTACAACTTAGATTTTTCTGGCACAGCTCTAGAACATTTTTCCTCTTCTCACCAATATTTTGGGCCAAACAGACCCAATCCAACGACCCTTATTTTCTCAATGGATCAATTAAAAGTATGTTTATACCCATCAGTACTGAAATCACAATTGGATATCTCATCCCAATAATACAGTGAATTTGCTCCAAAATGAAAGAAAAAGCAAATTTTTTCAATAATGAAATGAAACTCTGAAAGGTGAGATGATTGAAACAATAAACAAGATAGTATTCTATTAAAATAATGTATAAGTGAACAGAACAACTATTGATAGATTAACATTTATTGCAATAATAATTTGGTCTATGAGAGTGAACATAGTCAGCTGTAAATCCTTATCTGCTGTGCGCAGGAAACCACAGAGACATCACATAATAATCCATTAGGTTTCTTATGTGATGCTATCAGGAGGAATAACCTGGAGCTACTCTCTCTGGGGGAGGGGCAGACCTGCATAATAGAATGTTTATTTAAATAATCACGCTGTATTTGATCGTGATAACATTTGAGGTTGGTAAGGGATTCCTCTGAGAATCTCCACTCTTTTTTTCCTTTTCGGCACAATGATAGGGCAGTGTTTTCTCAGTTTCTGCTATGTAGAGCAGATAATCAGAGTGAACACTCACTCAAGCGTAACCTGAACACTGACATTAGTTGAGGAAAAACAAACAGGATATTGAAGGTAATTTTAGAGCTCACAGACCCAATGAGTAGGCTGACTAATCTCTAGCTTCTTGTATTTCTGCAGAACTAACATAATTAGCTTTTAGCAGATAAAGACAGCATAATGTGTAATGGCTTTGATGGTAGGCAGCGTAGTTCGGGAAATGTCGGTTAGAGACTTAGCTCTTGAGTTTTACAATCGCACCAAACTGTTGCACAATCGGGTTATAAAAGTTTGTTGGTAAGAGCCATGCTCTTTGGTCTTGATAACACTTTGCCAAGGCTGAAACCACACCACCACACACTCAGCACAGTCATTTAGACTGTTACAGTTATTTATACAAGGAAAGGTTTCTCAAAACCAATATGCATTTCTGTTGAAAGCATGCTTCTTGTTTATTTATACACTTCTGGACACTGCAGTTAAATGCATGTGTAGGCATGGATTGCTGGAAAACACCTGCATGATTTGGTGTTTTTGAGGGAGTTAATGTGCTAGTTACTGTTTCAACCATATAATGAGATGTTTGCTATTTTAAGGTGTTACTGGATGCAGCCACTATTTAGCATAATAATGACTTGATTCATTCTTTCAGTCAATCACAAGTCCCGCATGAGCACATGCATGACTAATGGCTATCAGCAGGTTCGATAGACACTGAATATATTAACCCTGGTGCCAAACTTTTAAAAATAGTCACTTTAATGTTCTAATGGGAGTATCTTTGAAAGATAAGAGCTACACAAATATAATATATTTATATAATGTTCCACTTTCACAGAGTAAAATATTTTAAACTGCTTAAAGGTCCTATGTCATGGTCTTTTCTACTGATCATAATTCCATTGTTGAGGTGTACTAAAATAGAAAAATACTGTGCAATTTTCCAAACTCACATTGGCCAAAGATGGAGCGTGACAAATTTACCTCTTGCAAAAAGCCCGATGATGCACGCTCGCTCAGCGTGAAGTGAACGGTTAGTCGTCGGGTGTGACCCTAGTGTACTTCCCCACCGTCCGTCAAAGATTGTTCTGGCAAACCTGTCCTTCTCACATTATGGCCTATGATATGTCTCTACGGA
>NW_011369947.1:27608261-27611427 GCF_000735185.1 Notothenia coriiceps | reverse complement strand
CACTTCACTATCCATTAGACTACCAAAAAAAGAAAAAATTAAAAAAAAAAAAAAATTAAAATAATATTAATATATATATATTTTTTTTCAGATCCATTTGTGGCGGACGATATTTAATTGTGGCGGCCCGCCAGAAATAAATCAATGTATGGGAAACACTGACTAGGGCTGTACGCAAATATTNATAATTTCCATGTCAAAAAAGTCACATTTTGTCGTAAAACTATTGAAATATAAGACGATGAAAAATACGCAACTAGAAAGACTACAAATCCCAGAGTCCGGGACTCTGGGATTTGTAGTCTTTCTAGTTGCGTATTTTTCATCGTCTTATATTTCAATAGTTTTACGACAAAATGTGACTTTTTTGACATGGAAATTATTTTTTAAATTGACAAACATCATATGTGTAATTCGTGGCACAATTCAAACGGGATCGAAAGGTAATCTTTCTCTCTTCATTGACTTCAATACATTATTTTTCAGAAATAAGGTCCCATGGGTCGGAAGTAGATGGGCGGGACTTCGCCTCTCTATTCACGGACAGTCATTATGCTAAGCTAAGCTAATCAGCTGCTTATTGTAACTTCATATTTAAGGCACACATAAGAGAGTGGATCTTAAGCTCAGAAACACAGCAAAGGGTTAAATCACAAACAATTTGAGCTATTCGTTTAGTTTCCATAACATAACGAGGATTACACATCGGATAGTAAATTGTGTTGGAAATATGAAAGCAAGAGGAGGAAGTCCATTTAAATAAATAAGCACTTTGAACTTGATGGACGTCATAGAAAGACATTTTTAAGTGTGTGTGTGTGTGTGTGTGTGTGTGTGTGTGTGTGTGTGTGTGTGTGTGTGTGTGTGTGTGTGTGTGTGTGTGTGTGTGTGCATACTGAATAATGACTCAGATTCCTGTCGTGGTCTAAAAGAACAAGAGTTCATTTCGTTACGCTGCCAACAGAAAACAGCCGGGGGGTTTTCTGGATGTTCATTCAAACAGAAATAGAAGCTCTGCCTCGAAGCTCCTGTATCTCTAAAATCTTCAAATTAAAAGGGTGTCAATAAAGTTTAAAGGTGTTTGTCACTGAGCTGCTTCACTTTACTTTAATATCTTTTGTACGTATTGAATGGAAGCTTGTTTTCATTCATATTTAGAGATAAAACCTGCAAGGAAAGTTGTTGGTGAATAAAAAAAATAGATAATAATTATATAAAAAATAAATAAATATATAACTTTAAACAAGTGATTGAATACATAATTAATTGCTTAATTAAAAGGCTTAAAAGGAGCAATATAAAAAGGAAAAAAGCTGGATATTTTCTGGTATTAATGTGTTTTTTTTTAACACTTTACCAACTGTATTTTATTATCAATACATGACTTTAATCTCAGAGAATTTATGAATTTTTCTTTTAAATTTGTGGTTCTTTTTTTACTCATAAATGCACCGCTTTTCGACTATTTCTATTTAGTCTTTGCTCCGTAATTATATGGTAGAAATATTGTTCTGTGCAATGGTCTTAAGTTATGAAAGGAAAGGGATATGTTCACTGTCTAACCGCTGAGCCTGTCTTTAAGTGCTTTCACATTTTTACAATTCCTGACAAAGGTCACGTCTGCTTTTCTTCTGAGGAGTTCCACATCTGCCTCTTTCTGCAGACTTTCCTGCAGCAGCTGCAGAGTGAGTTAAGGTCGGAGCTTTTCAAATAACGGTCGCCTCTCTGTTTCCTCTGGCAGCGTTAAAGAGTTTGGAAAAGATTGAATGCATCACGCAGTTAGTAGGTTAGCTCACAGGGTTAATTATGCATGCAATAAGGAGCAGGCATACATTATTACGTTGGATGCACGATATATATATATATATACGGAAATGGTTCATTTAAAGGATTTCATAGGAGAGAAAATGCTTATCTTTGGCAGCATCTACTCATGTGGTTACAGGAAGTGGTGTGTGCATCCGTTAATGTGATTAAAACATGTCATTTTTTACAGTTTTAGAGAATAAAAACAAGGGTGCAATTTGAAAAACAGCCTTAATATTTTGTGCTTCACGAGAAAACACTAAATAAATATTCGAAAATCTAATATGTTGTTTGTTTCTGTGTGATGTCAGCTAGATTGAATTGATCTTTTCTTTTTTAAACTTTGTTTATTAGGTTTTTTCAACAGCATACAGTTATTCTATCAGAGCACGTATCAAACGGAGGTAAACACATCTTCACTTTATAGAAAAATAGGAGTAAACAATGTAAATCCTGCTTTTTTTTTTCTAAAATACGTGATATTGGGCCTATGACCACAGTCGCTTTTTATCTTTTAAAGACCTAGAAAGGGTTATTACCGCCCTTGTTACCATCGAGACTGGATAATGCAAGCGTCTGTTACGGTGGGCTTGGACCAGGCCCTCAATGTATACGACCTGCAGCTAGTGCAGAACGCCAGGCTGCCACGTCTTCTGACTGGCCCACAAAAAAGCGTGACCACATCACCAATTCTGGCCCTCACTGCACATGGCTTCCAGTTCGGTTTTGCAGAATTGATTTTAAAATCCTTTGTATTTGTTTTCAAAGGCCCTAAATGGGCTGGCTTCCGGCCTATGTAGCCCGAACTCCTCCAGCGTACACCCCAGCCAGGCCTTAAGGTCTGCTGACAAGTGCTTTGTTTGATAGTGGCCCAAGACCAGCTCAAAAACGCCGAGCGGGCCACGAGCCTTCAGCTTGGCCCAGCTCGGAACACCTCTGCCCCTCCATGTGAGGTCGGGCCCAGACCCTACGGGGTCTTTTTGAAGTCAAACACTAAAGGACTCACTCTCTTCTCCCTGGCCCTTCTAGTCAGAGCGGAGCCGGACTACTGACTGTTCCCTGCCTGTTTTGTTTTTTAGTATTATACGTTCTAAATGTTGTCTTTTATTGTAGTAAAGTGTTTTATTACATGTAAAGCACTTGCATGTGCCTTTTAAATAAAACTGATTTGATTTGAATTGATCTTTCTTACTATGTCTTAGCGCCTTTTGTTATTTTTGTTATACTTTGCATACAACATGGGAGGTTTAATTGAGTGAAAGCTGACTAATATGGTGCAGAAACTAAAGTTAGAAGACGATCAGGCAGAACCAGGTAATTATCGGTAATTAGGCTTTAAATAAATCGTGCATCCCCTTTA
>NW_011369947.1:27595974-27608216 GCF_000735185.1 Notothenia coriiceps | reverse complement strand
CCTGAAAGTTCTGTGGTATTTGTCGTCATGTCGCAGCCTGCTTTGGAATGATTCGAGTTCGGGGAAGTTGCTACCTTGCTTTCGATTAGTGTTTATTTGGACAAGATTTGTCGTGGGTGGACCCTTTAAACCACAGGAGGGATGCCAGGCATTTGCTGAGAGACAGGCGTGTGCGCTTTGTTTTCTTTTATGCTATCCGGGAAGCTTGTATGACTGCAAAAGGTTGGACATGGATTGGGGTCATTTGTTTATCTTAGGCCAAACAATTCTTACATCGTCGAGTGACCCGCTTTGACATGTTAAACCACACAAGAACTTCCACGGTCCGCCCAGATTCAAACAACAAATGCGTGTTAACTCCTGCTTGTACTTGCTGTTTCTTTTGTTGGTCACAGTGATGCTTGCTCCGTTAACACTTGCAGGGTCACTACATTGCGATGTGTTTTACTTCCCATTTCAGTTTATATTTTCCCTATATTGCCGAACCTTAAGCTCCATATTTTCTTTTTTAGAGCACATAACAAAGTACGTTGTCTGACGCAGTTTAAAACTTGGGAATGGTGGTGGTCTAGTGTTCCAGAGCCCTTGAAACCCGTTTTTCTAGGTTTTTTGATGGATGTATTTCTTTCATGTATGCAAAAAAGTGTTTCTTAAATTGTTTTCTCTTATTTTTGTCTTTTGTGTTTATACCATATTCTCATAACAGAACATTCCGGTATTCATGTAATCCTCACTACCTGCTGCGGCCCTACAGTTTGTTGTTGGCGGGACTTGGCCACTGAAAACATATTTGCTATTGGCTCTGTCTGGAGTAATGTAAGTGTTGATGGTACATGACTGTAATCTGATACTTGAGTCAGGAATTTGCAGGAGACCCTCCATCGGCTAAGGCAAAGTCCTCCGAATAGCGCCTTTTTGGCAGAGGATTGTTGGCTTCAGTGGTCAAAATGACTGCCTTGACAAATTGCTTTTTTTTTAATGTAAGTGTTTTGCCCCACAAAGTGATGGATGGTGTCATGTAATCACCAAAGCACTGTAGACATCTAGGTTGTCTACTGGCCTTTTTGTGGGCAGTTGGTATGACTTTACACTGGTCTGCCCGTGTTGGTAACTTGCTCATTGTGCCACGCCTCACTACTGTTGTCACCTCTCTGTTTTATATTTTTCATTTTCATACGTACCTGGTCCTCTGCGATTCCCCGGACCCGACCATCTGTTGTGAGGGTACTCCATGGGCGCTTGTGACACTCTGCCGCTCAGGCCTTCAGACCCTCCCTTTCGACTTTTTGTATATTTTTCATCTCACTCGGAACACATGTGTTTGCACCAGGCGTTAGTATGTAAAACTAAATTAAGCTAGCGTCAACAAACTTACTAAATTAAATAAAAAAACTAAGACAAATGAAGGGACTATTTCTACCTTGTTTCTTCTCCTTGATTGAGGGCTCGTGTTTCCATACGCTGTGATTCATTTGGTGGCGGACCGCCACTATTAAATATCGTCGCCACAATAGATCTCATACCTCTTTTTTTTAAATCAACTTATTTTTGTTGTTATTTTTTGGTGGTCTAATCGATAGTGAGGTGGGCTGATGATCAGAAAGTTGCGGTTCGAATCCGCCTGGCCCACCACTAGTGTGCCTGAGTAAGGCACTTAGTTACTCCAGGGGGAACTGTCCTGTAATTGATCTTGTAAATCACTTTGGATAAGGCGTCTGCTAAATGCTAAATTGTAAATGATATTTTTGGGAGAATAAACCCCACGGATCCTCAACTCCGGTGTGTCTCACTCATTAACAACGCAGAGCAACAAGAACGTTGTCTGCTACAGTAGCCATGAACTCGCATGTATTTTGTTATTTGAAGGGGGGTGGATGCGTGGGCCACCCGAATAGGTTAAGGGGCCTTTGGCTTTTCTTGCCAGGGGGGTTGCGGTGCAGTGCCCCCACAAATAGAATCAAATTCTGTGGGAAACACTGAAGCTGTACATCATTAGTAGAGCTACACAATAAATATGTTACGGACTAGTGCATTATCCAAATCTCAGTAACAAAGTAGCAATATTGTAAGAAACCGATAAATAAAAGAAGTCTACAGCCAGACTGAGAGTGCATTGTATTCTGTAACAAAATATTAATATCCGATCAGGAGCTTGTTTTGTAAAAAATCAAATATGCCCTTTGATGGAATTTTTGGAATACCAGAAGAGATTTTCTCCTTCCGTTGCTCTGCAGTCACCTGCTCAGGGTCGACATGGGAAAAATGTGTACGGTCGCTTGAGAATCATATGAAACGGCTTAAGGCCTACGTTTTGTTTTTTTTGCTTCCAGAGAAAGAATGTTCCTGTTTCTGTTATCAACAACCTGGAAATAATATGGGAACATACTTTTTAATGCATAGGGTAACAAAAAGGATTCCAGATGTAAGATTAATATTTTATTTATTTGTGTAAAGTTTTTGTTAAGTATAAGGAGCTTTATTTATTATCATTGGGACTTTACATCAAAAGGAATTAAGTTGTTTGCTTCCAGACATTTATTATTTTTCAATGAAGAGTTTTTGGGTTGCAGGGAGGTGAAACCACAACCACATTTGTTTAATAATCACAAGAAACGTTGGAAAAAAACATTTCAAAACTCCGTAGCAACTCAACATGTTTATTCTCATTCCAACATATTAAGTTATGTTTGCAACGTGCTAATTCCAATGGTATGATATAATCAATACATTTCAAGGTTTTCCAGATGCTGTAGTTGTTGAAAATGTACTTTCCTATAGTAACCAGAGGTTGCGCTAGACTTTTTCGCTGCCCGTCATCAAAAATTCGTCATGGACAGAAAATATTCGGTTAACTGATAGTAACACCCCCCAGTTTTTCTAAGTCACAGTTAAAGTTGAAATATTTAACAGCTAATCAAAAAAAAGCGTAGCTCAGTATTGATTGCATCAAATCCCGTTCTTCCAATCCTCTCAAGTTTTTATGTTGCGCTGTAAGGGCATTCTAAATGTTTTCACTCATTATACTATTACCCATTAAGAAGCCATTTGTTCTGTTTCCTTGACTGATTTTTGAATTCACCTGTCTGTCCACAAATGTTGGGTTTGTAGTCCGTGTTCTCCAACCTTCCTTTTCACAGCCTTTTTTGACTTGTCATAGTGGGAAAATCAAAGGTGTAACTGATAACATTTATCATGGCGGGTCTGTTCTTTTCAAGGGGTCGCAGTAAAATGTGACGGTTTGAAAATAATCAAGGATTACAATTTCAGGATCCTGACACTCAAACGGCAAAACATAATTCATTTTATAATTGACACATGGTATTTTCCTACTGGAATATGTCAAAGTGTTCAGTTGAGAAGCTCTGATATGACGGGCTATTTTGAAACCTTGAGTCTTGCGTTGTGTCCGTCCCCATTGTGGATTTTTGGAGCAAATATCATTTTTGATGTGGTGGTTGGCCTGTGGAGGATACACATTGCTTTGCCTCTATAAGCCCCCAGGAAGTGCACCGGACTTTGAAAGAAATACATTTTTAGTGTCCAAACGTGAAACTACAACATCCATGTCAGTCCTTGGCAACATAGGGCCCCAAAGGACTTTTTTCCATTGACTTGCAATTGGAAAGAGAAATCTATACATCAGCATATACTTTTTAGTAAATGATCTACCCAGTATGATTACTTGAATTGAAATTGTCCGTGGTAGACACTTGTCAATCTCAGGGTAGTCACGCCTTAGGCTATCCCTGCTTCATTGTCTATTTCACAGTTAATGGAACCATCATTTATGAAAATAACATCATTATGTATGAAGGATGTTTGAAACTATCCATAGAGACCATAAACTGGCTAGGAAATTGTTGACTTATGTATAAAATAAGGTGAGAAGTATAGGGTAATCTTTTCATAGACTTCTATACAATTTGACTTCCTTTGCATTTAATTCACATTGTTTATACACAGAGTTTGCAGTGTTTCCCACATAATTTGATTCTATTTGTGGGGGCACAGCACCCCCCCCCGGCAAGAAAAGCCAAAGGCTCCTTAACCTATTCGGGTGGTCCATGCATCCACCCCCCCCTCAAATAAGATAATACATGCGAGTTCATGGCTATTAGTGTAGACAACGATCTTTTTACTCTGTGTTGCGTTGTTAATGAGTGAAACACACCAGAGTTGAGGATCCGTGGGGTTTATTCTCCCAAAAATATCATTTACAATTCAGGCATTTCGCAGACGCCTTATTCCAAAGCGACTTACAATGATCAATTACAGGGACATTCTCCCTGGAGTAACCGAGGGCTAAGTGCCTTACTCAAGGTCACACTAGTAGTGGTGTTCCAGGCAGGATTTGAACTCGCAACCTTCCGATCATCAGCCCACCTCACTATCCATCAGACTAACAATGTTAGTATTGGAAACACTGGTGTCTTTATTTTATGGTATTTTATTGTGTCTTGTTGTATCTTGTATTATTATTCTACACTATGTTGTCTTTTTCATTATTTTCCTGTTGTTCTATTCATCTTTTAGCCCTGTCATGCATGTTGGTTAATCTGTGAAAACCCACTGAGACAAACATGTTTTGTGATATTTGGCTAATATAAATAAACTTTGAAAGGCTTCTTTGTTTCTTATATATACTTGCCGCTAATGTTTTATATTTTGAACTCGTGTAATGCCTGACAACAATGCTTCTGTGACAAAATAATTCTCCAATTTGGGATAAATAAAGTATCTATCTGTCATAAGTCTAAGGCTCCTCCAACAATGCAACATAAATAAGAAATAAAACACATTTTAAAATCAATAAAACAGTGCAAGAATAAACTTGACCAATGTGCAAGTAATGCAGATGAAGCAAACTATACATATGCAAGATACAATACAGAGAATGTTGAAGGTGAGAGGCGAAGTCCCTCCCTTTCCGGGGGAGCTCCAAGGGACCTTATTTCAGAAAAAGTATGTATTGAAGTCAATGGAGAGAGAAAGATTATCTTTCGATTCCGTTTGAATTGTGCCACGAATTACACAAACAAATTAAAATGTGTCGTAAAACTGTGAAGTAACACATTTATTTGTGTGAAACCGCTCAATGAACTACATCTCCCGTCTCGCACCACACACCAAGACGGCCGTCACGTTGGCACATTTCAGTTCTTTCTTTCAGAATGAGGCGGAAAGTATTAAAAGAGGTGAAAATCACTCCAAGTCTGGGCACGTTGAGAGCTGTACATACACACAAGGGGAGTNCACACACACACACACACTCTCACACACACACACACACACACACACACACACACACACACACACACACACACACACACACACACACACACACACACACACACACACACACACACACCCTGAGTCTGGTCAGGTGGTTGATCCCTGACACAACTCCCTGAATGCTCAAATACACACAAACACACACACCCACCCTCCCTGTGCCTCCCCCTCCTCCCTGTACAAATTAGTTAAGTCTTTGGATTCAAAGGCCCCAAAACACTCAACCTGCTCCTCATGTTAGTGCTGCTGTGAACACTTGGCTGTGGCTTTAGCTCCCGTCCTTTTTTGCCGTATTTGTGACGAGAGGTAAGCATCAATGTGTGTGTCTTACCAAGGTGTTATTTCTTCAGTGTTACTCTACAGCGGATTGTTCTGTTGTCTGTGTGTGGCGTAGCCTTGCAGTATTTTACACTCTTACACTGTGTGGAACATATGCTTCTAGGCCACAGAGCATCAGCCACACACCTGTGCCTCGCTGTGAGGATCCCACTCTGTTTTGCCTTGTGGCTCCTACATACTTGGAAGTCAGCACTATGAACTGCAATGCTGCAACTATGCTGCATTGCTATGCTATTTGATTTTCCTAATTCTGTCAGTTATTTGCTCGATGTATTGGTAGGTTTTTTGGTCTGAAAAATATCCGACAATGGTAAAAAATGACGAACTTGAATAACACAATAACATCCATAAATGTCTGGTTTTGCCAACCACCTTACGTTAGTTTACTGTCATAGAAGAGCAAAGAGACCAGAAAATATTAAAATTTAAGAAGCTGAGATCCGAGACTTCTTCTTACTAATTAATCTATAAAAGAATAGTTGATATTAATTAAATAGATAAACTATTAGATTAACCTTTGATATACAGCATCTTCGATAAGAGACAGCTTAGTTGCTTCAACCTACAAAACCTGAAATTCATGTGGTATTTGTCGTCATGTCAGCAGCTGTTTGAAGGATTACGAAGTTCGGGGAAGTTGCTACTTGTTTAGATAGCTTTTATTTGGACAAGCATTTGTCGTGGTGGACCACCTTTAAAACCACAGAGGGATGCCAGGCATTTGCTGAGAGACAGGGTGTGGCAGCTTTGTTTTCTTTAATGCTATCCGGGGAAGCTTGTATGACTTGAAAAGGTTGGACATGGATTGGTCATTTGTTTATATTAAGGCAAAAACAATTCCTTAACATAGTCGAGTGACCCGGTTTAGACATGTTAAACCACACAAGAACTTCCACGGTCCGCAGATTCAAACAACAAATGCGTGTTAAATCCTGCATTGTAACTTGCTGTTATCTTATTGTTGAATCACAGTGATGCTTGCTCACGTTAACACATTGCATCAACTTACATTGCGATGTGTTTTACTCCCATTCAGTTTATATTGCCTATATTGCAACATTAACTCCAATATTTTCTTCAAGCAAATTAACAAAGTAAACCGTTTCTGACAGTTTAAAACAATTGGGATGGTGGGGTCTAGTTAGTCCAGAGCCTTGAAACCCAGTTTTTCTAGTTTTGATGGATAGTATTCTTATTGTATGTAAAAAAGTGTTTCTTAAAATTTGTTTTCATTCTTATTTTTTCTTTTGTATTTATACCATATTCCATAACAGAACATTCCTATCATGTAAAATACTCAATACCTGCTGCGGCCCTACTAGTTGTGTTGGGTGGAACTGGCACTGAAACATATTTGTCTTTGGTCTGATATAATAAGTGTTATGGTACATGACTGTAAATCTGATACTTGAGTCAGGAGATTTGCAGGAGACCTACCATACGGCTAAGGACAAAGTCCTCAGAATAGCAGCTTTTGATCAGAGGATTGTTGGCTTCACGTGTCAAAATGACTGCCTTGATCTGTTTTTTTTTACTGTAAGTGTTTTGCACAAGTGATGGATGGTTGTCCATGTAATCACAAAAGCACTTAGACATTAGGTTTCTACTGGCTTGTTGTGGACAGTTGAGTAATGATTTTACACTGTCTGCCAGTGTTGGTAACTTCTCATTGTGCACCCTCACTACTGTTGTCAACCTCCTCTGTTTTATATTTTCATTTTCATACGTACAGTGGTCCTCTGAGATTCCCACAGACCATCTGTTGTGAGTGGGATCCATGTGGCAGCTTACATCTGCACGCTTCAGGCCTTCAGACCCTACACTTCGACATATCTTTGTATATTTTTCATCTCACTCGAGAACAAATAGTGTTTGCACCAGGGTTAGTATTGTAAAACTAAATTAAGCTAAGCTGTCAACCAAACTATACTAAAATTAAATAAAAAAACTAAACAAATGAAGGACTATTTTAACCTTGGTTTCTTCTCCCCACTTGATTAGAGCTCAGTGTTTCCCATACGTTGATTCATTTGTGGCGGACCGCCACTATTAAATATCGTCCGCCACAAATAGATCTCATACATCTTTTTTTTAAATCAAATTATTTTTTGTTGTTATTTTTTGGTGGTCTAATCGATAGTGAGGTGGGCTGATGATCAGAAAGTTGCGAGTTCAAATCCCGCCTGGAACACCACCACTAGTGTGCCCTTGAGTAAGGCAAATTCTGTGGGAAACACTGAAGCCATAAGACTGCCAAACACCTGAACTTTTGAAAGAACATCCATAACATTCATCTGTTTGCAACTTATAGACTATTGTTGCACTATTTCTATTATATTTGTATTTACTTGCACTATTTGATCTGTTTTACTGTGTTGCACTGTTGGGGATGACATAACACACTAACCTTGGAACAGTAAACTAAGTTCACAGGTAACCCGACGTTCTGGACTTTCGACCGCCTTCGAACTTCGCGACCCCCTAAATGTCAAATTTAATTGAATGCATGTAGAAACAGTACCGATAACGACGATGATTAACACTATACAATACGATTGAACACATTGTGAGGACAATGCAGTTGAAGCTCATCCATTCCATCGCGTTCAAAATTTCCTTCAGCAACCTACTCTATTACGAGGACTCAGGTCACGCCGATAACGGAAGAAGAACGGGAAAGATCTCATATAATTGTAGTCCTTTGGAGAACAACATTTAGTCCAACTTACGACGACGTGAACGTCTACATAAACTGCGCAAAAGAAAAATTTATGTTGTTAATCATGCTGAGCGTCGATACTATAACTTTTCTTCATTTCTCCGAATAGAACGTCCTACACGCACACCTCGGTAATTTCTACTTCGTTATTACAACCATGCACGAACAAAGAAAGGTACAGCGGGCGAGTCCACAGCGCGCTAGACTCGACGACGCCACGAAGTAGCCGCATTTCTAAAGTCTTTTGCGTCCTCGTATTCTTTCGTAGGCCTTGACTATCTGAAGGTTTTTTTTGAGCCCGAGTCCTTATACCCGTAATACTTCAGCCGGGGTCCCCTGTTCACGCACCGCACGACAAACAAGTCCGGCCTTTGGTCATATACATGAATAAAGGAAAAAAACCCTTTTTACCACTAAAGCCTTGGCGGGCCTGGTGTAGTGACCCTCGACACAAGAGCTACAAAAGACGGTTTTTGATGTCAGTACGAAGAGTAAAGAGACAACCCAGCCAAGACCTGAGATAAACAGATAATACGACAAACAAGACACACCTCTTTCGGGTCACACAGAAGAAACCATTACTACACACGGTCCCTGACCCCCTCTACACAAAAAGCCTAATGGTGAACGATCTTACTGACCTACCATTCGAGTTAGTTCGTGTCTTGAACGTCGAGTCCACACCCACACACACCACACACACACACACACAACACACACACACCACACACACCCAACACACACACCACACACACACACACACACACACACCACACACCACCACAGCGACACACACACACACACACACACACACCACACACACACCACCACACACGACGACCACACACACACAACACACACACACACCACAAACACACACACACCACACACACACACACACCACACACACACACACCGTACATACAACACACGGCTAAGAACGTCCGACACACCAACACATCCACTACAGCCACGAGACTAAAAAGGGCCCTATCAACCAAAGTAAGTCGTAAAATTGTTTTGTATCAGTGCAGACGGCTTTTTTGTGTTTCGATCCGTTTCCTTTCTGGTTACCACACATAATAGCGGAAATATCAGATAATTTAAGGGTTTAATAGGAAATCGTCTAAAGGAAGTCTATTAGAGATAAGAACCAAAACAACGGGTTGTAAAGTAGAATTTGTTTTAGGTGGTCTTGGTCCTACTTCTTTGGTTGGTCTGTAAGGACACTAATCTACATTTTTTTCAGTTATGATTTCCACGACACAAACCACGAGTGTTGTAGATTAGCTTCAGACCTGAAGTGTCATTATTAGACCAACAATTCTATAACTGAATTTTAATTGAGTTTTAGTATAGGTCTGGCACTTAGGTCCTCCAACTTTCAGAGAGTCAAAACAACATTTATAGACCAAACCGACATAAGTAGACCGTGCAATATAACCACGTAACTAGGACTTTCTACCCTGCTGAGTACTACACGAAAGTAGGTTTACACGGTGTAGAAAGAGATTTAGGTAGGATGTACCAGGGAAGAGGCGCGCCTGTACTCCTTCACAACGACATAATATCTCGGACTAGACGGCGACCAAACTGACTTTGCAGGTCCTGTGTACTACTCTCGGAGACTTACATTAGGTTGTCCCACTACGCCAAGTGTCGGTTGGTCAGTGTTGACGTTCCACCACATTACACACTTATTAATAATAGAAATGGAGATCAAAAAATCTTTATTCTCCAGATTGACACTTTTATAACTTTGCTACAACCCCTAATTTTTAGGGGTGTAACGAATGAAAGTAAATTTGGTGGATGTGTGTGTCCTTAGTTGTGTGCACGTGTGTGAGGATATTCGTGTGTGGCCCCTATCTCTTTCCTGCATAATCTCGTCACAATAACATATAAATACTCCGGGTGCATTACGTGGGTGTAAATGAGGTATAAGTAATTTTATAATTTCTGGAGGGACAGGCGAGCGACCTCATTACTGTGTTACGTTCTCCGTGTTCGAAAAAACCCTCTACGTTATCCTTTTTGACGCTACACATCTTCGTCATCTACTCTTCTCTACAGTAAAAAATTTCCTTATCAATTCTTGTGGACACTGGCCCGAATGATCTAGAAAGAACACACCACAGAAGCACCTCACGAATTGTAACATTTTTACAGGTGTGAGTGTACGTGTGTTTCATAAACTTGTAAATGTACACTGTACGACTCTTTATAATGTTCTGTAGTCGTTAAGTATTTACTTGATAACGACCATTTTTGCATTAGTTACGAAGATAGGAGGTGAGAAGAGGGAAACATAAGGACCACCTTGATGGTTGTACACTCGGAGCATCTGACACCCAATGAAGGGACTTCCTGTACTCTCGTCCGAGTAAGACGTCCGTGGAGTCATCTAACGTCAACTTACGTCGTTATAATGGAGTTTAACGAGGACAGAGGTAAGCCAAACAACCAAATTCCTTTTGGCAGTTGTACCAAACCACTAGCCGCTCGACGTACAAACCTGGGAGCACGAAGAAGTCTGTCGACGTTCACTACGACAACGTCCGCGGTGTACTCCAGTCCTTACTGCGCGAAGGTTTATAAACAAAGTACTAAACAAAACGAGACCGAACGTTTGGTCTACCCCAGTTCAAGCTAACCCGTGCCTGGTGTCATTCAAACCCTGTTATAAGCCCTTTCCATAATTTTTGTTATGTCGAGGTATAACGTCACCAACCTTCTTGAAGGGTCCCGACGGAAACACGTCGATTTAACGATACAGACTACGTTGTATTACTAGGAGTCTTTGCGCAGAATCTAATCGTTCGTGACATTGAGATTTTTCTTTCTAACTCAGGCATATATCAGACTCCAACTAGGTGTGTGTGTAGTGTGGTGGTGGGTGTGTGTGTGTTTGGGGTGTGTGTGTGTTGTGATGTGTGTTGTGTGGTGTGTGTGACATATTGGGACGTCCACATATATTAATTATCTATCCGGTACCATGATTTTTATGATTGACACACAGACTACACATCAAGTCGCTCATCCAGAACGTTTGACCTAAAGGAAGTTCCCGTTTATTTACCTGTTGTGTGAATTTAGCAATTTATAGAAGCAGACCAAAAATATTTGTACGTATGACTTTGAAGTCCTCGGACGTGTGTATACGTCTTGGGTGAGAACACTGTTGTTGAAGGGTCGTGATGTTTACATGTGTTCGGGCATTTAATGACGGAGGAATCTTTGAGTGTGTACGTAGTCTGTGTGTGTGGTGTGTGTGTGCGTGGTGTGTGTGCGGGTGTGTGTGTGTTGTGGTGTGTGGTGTGTTGGTTGTGTGTGTGTGGGTGTTTTCGTGTGTGTGTGTAGTGTGGTGTAGGTATGTGTGTGTGGTATGTGTATGGTTGTGTGTGTGGTGGTGTGGTGTGTGGTGGTGTGTGTGTGGTGGTGTGTGTGTGGTGTGTGTGTGTGTGTTGTGGTGGTGTGTGTGGTGTGTGTGTGTGGGTATGGTCGATCCGGAAGTCGGAGTCCGGAGAGGTGTTACTTTAAAAAGGTAGCTGACGGTATACCTCCTTCATAACCACCATCTCTAAATTGACAGTCCCGAAGTGCAAGGTCCGACCTCGTTTGTTCCTTCGGACTTGTATAACGAAGCATTAGTCTTCTTCTCCCTTCCTCTCCCTGGGTGTCGAGCATCCTAGGGTTGTCTATGGTGACAACTATTAGCTTTAAATCGTATTCATCTCTTCGAAGAAACAATACTTGTTCATGACATAGACAACAAACGCCGAGAACAACGATATAAGACATGTCAAAAAAGTTCCTAAGTTCCGAAGAGAACTAACCAATAAACATGTATCGGATGTCACAATCAATACTGTTACTGTTAGAATCCCAGTGG
>NW_011369947.1:27589686-27595929 GCF_000735185.1 Notothenia coriiceps | reverse complement strand
TCAGAGTCCTCCTCTCTGCCACTCAGTCTGAGGCCAGAACCCACAGCTTTCCTCCAGGCGGCGCTCCCACCAGCAGCAGCAGAGAGTCGGAGAGGCGGCGCTGCAGAGAGCTGGGGTCTCATCCCTCTGAGTCTAGAGAGCACCGCCACTAGGAGTTAAATGACATTTGTGTTACAATGGTTATTACCAAATCAGACGATTACGCGATACGCTCCATTTAAAACTTCAACAAGGGAAACATACTTAGACCAAGAAACAAGGGAAACAATTTCTGAACTGAATAATCAAATCATTGTATACTTACTGGCTGAATGCACTCAATGTCACTTAAATATTGATCAATGATCCATATCGATAGAGATATCTAAGCGGGTCTTTATCAAATCAGTGATATGTTCATTTTTCTACATATTAGTTTGATTTCTCCAACTGCTCCTTACCCCTAAGGGGGAAAATAAAGGTTTCATTATTCATCACTTTATCAAGTCGAAGGTGAAGTCACAGAGTCGGGTTGGCAAAATTCCCGGGAATTTTGTCAAAGATGGAAACTTTCACGGGAATTTTGGGAAATAAACTGGGAATTTTCAAAATTGAAGGTTGGCTCTTCAGAGGGAACCTTAAATATAGTTGGGGAAGTATATTTTAGCCATAATCTTGACTAAAACAACGTTCAAGTACACTCTGATATATCCAGGCCAGTCGTACACTGCTACTGCACGGCTATTGAGACCACACAAAGGTTCGCAACAGGCTCACAAATGTCAGAGTGGAACCAACTGTTGGCATTCGGGCAAACCTAAGGCTGCTTTGAGCGTGGACACAGAGCCATCCTCAAGCAAGGCTGGACAGTGACACCTGAAGAGCGAAGAGGCAAGAGTTGTGACTGTGATGAGGCCCAGGAAGACCGTTGACTGAAAGGGTAAAAAAATGCAGAGATCGCTTGAAGGAAGATTTGTATGTTTAATGGACTTTTGGAGGGAGAAGGGGAGAGTGGGGTTGGGGGGATGAGTAACATTTAACTCAACATTCCTATGTTTTTGTTCTCAATTGGAAACAAATAATTGTCAATAAACATAATGAAAAAAAATAAAAATCTGTTGAAATGTCAGGATTTTTGTTTAATTTTGCATCGAATATTCCAAAATTCCCCGAGCTTAACTTCCCTTGGAAACTTTCCGGAAAGCTTACCGGAACTTTCGGCCACTTTGCAACCTTAGTCACGAGTGATGAACATTAAAAAAAAAAATTCAGTCTATGGCTAAAGTATCTTTTATTGGTTTTAATTGCTCGTGCTTTAAATTAGTTTATTTTTGTTCATCGGTTTGTCTAAATGTATTTATGCTGGCTCTTATGTATTCGATGTACAGCACTTTGGTCAATCGTTGTTTTAAATGTGCTGTATCCAATAAAGGTTGGATTGGATTAAGTCCTTTTTGAAGTTCATCCAGGCAAACCCTTTAAGTCCATGTGATCCTGAGCCCCCCCCCCGGTACCTGACCGAGACCCTGGCCCCGGCTGGAAGCCCTTGAGTTTCTGCTCCCTAAGAGTCTCCAGGTCCTGGCCCAACCACGATCCTCCTTGGTCCCTCCGGTCATCCTCTTCGTCAGAGTCGGTACTCGCCCGCCTCTGCATCTCGCTCATATCCTCTCAGCGCCGTCCAGCAGCCGCAGTCGCTGGTCCGACAGCGATGCTCTTTCCAGCCCATCTGCAGATAAAGAGAACATCTCAAACCTCCAGGAGACCCTCTGACCCTCTCAAACCTCTGTCATGGTCCTAATACTAAAATAAAATAACTATTATCTGGAAACGTGCGACAGTATTTAGATGGTCACATCTTAATGCAGAATAAAGACACACCTGCTCTTCATCTGTACAATGTTCTGTTGTGTAAATGTAAAAGTATTGTTTGTCGGAAAATATGAAGACGCAATTATGAAACCATATGAACATTTTAATAATAGTATGCATATAGACAATCTCTTCTCCAGCTCCATCTGGAGATAAAGAGGACATCCTCATCTGGTTTTTACTGCACATATTTTATTCCATTATATTTCTATTTGTAAATACTGATATATGGATTTTACTATATGTTTTATTATTTTTAATGTTATTTATCAGTTTTTCTGAAAAGAGTTCTCTATCTTGTTGTTTTTTGTTTTACCTTTATGTATGTCCACGACACCCAAAGTCAAATTCCTCGTTACGGTGTCACCCTACCTGGTGATAACCTGTTTCTGAACTCCAGGAGTCTCAATGACCTCCACCCTACTCTGTCATTGTCTAATACTCAATTAAAATACTCACACATCTTTATGCAGAAGAAAAACACACCTGGCTCATCATCTGTACTAGGTTTGTTATGTAAATGTCATAGTATTAGGTATGCCTTAAAAAAATTGTGGATATGATACCGTAAGAAATTGTAGAATGGTATCCCATTAAAAAATCATTCAAACAAATTCATAAAAAGTGTGTATTATAAGTATGTCATAAACATATTTTTGGTATAGTAGAGTATGCAATAAAAGGTGATGAAAAAGTGTCATATTGAAAGTATGATACAAAAACAAATGGTAGTTTTAATTTACAGAGGGTGGAGAAGTACTCAGATGTTGTACTTGAGTAAAAGTAGAAGTACTTCAGATCTTGTACTTGAGTAAAAAGTAGAAGTACAGAGTGGTAACGATACTCTGTTAGCAGTAAAAGTCCTTGCATTTCAAATGTTCCTCAAGTAAATAGTAGAAAAAGTATTATCATCTAAAATATAGTGCGAAGTAGCCACAGTAAAAGTAGTCGTTGTGCAGATTGGTCCATTTCAGAATAATATATAAGATATGTTTTATAATGATTTATCATTAAAGTGTTCTCAAAGCTGGTAAAGGTGCAGCTAGTTTGAATGACTTTATATACTGCAGGGTAGTGTGCATCTACTCCAGGTGGAAATAAAGTCTGATTTAACACTTGATTATATTATAAAAGCCTCACCTGGATCATCATGTCTCTGAACTGCTGCTCTATCGGGTTGCTCTCCGCAGAAATGACCGGAAGTCTCTGCAGACACACGGCCGCCATCAGAGTCCACGGAGAAGGAGCTATTTCCTCCACATGTTGAGCCTGCCTGGACCCCCGACACACAGAGAACTGACGGAACCCCGAGTTACTGACCGATGTCCGGCTGAAAGAAGACAGAAACTGTAGGAGAGACCGACCTGCCATCCTTCTGCAGGGCGCTGCCATCTTGTTTTGCTATGTTCAATGTATGTGCAAAAGATCCTGGTGCTGTCAAAAAGATTTGCCGAGGGATTTTTAATCACCATAACTTCTTGGTTTGAAAAAAAATCAAGATAGAAATATTAACACCTGCTCCTGATTTCAAGTGTTTTTTTCATTTATCTAAAATATAACCTTATTTATATCTATTTTTGGCGCCTTAAGCGAGTGTTCACCATGATGAGCAACCATGAAGTTCATATTTACGATGTTTTACCAAGTACTTGAAGCTAGCATGGTTCTACTTCTACCCACAATCCTGTTCAGGGATCGGAACGGTCTATTAAGATAAAAATAGGGGAGGATGATATTACTATACCTCTTTTAAAACTAAATATGTAATTATTAGTACTTTACTACCTATTAAAACATTTTTTAAATATTTAATGTATAGTTTTAAATCATGTTTTGACGTGAAAACCGTTATTTCATAGTAAATAAACTGTATCATGATCTTGTCACCCCTCAGAAAATAAAAATCTTACTGGTCTGGATGTACAGTACCTTCAATGTCACATTTGTTGTGTGTAAAGTAGCTACCTGTCTTGCAGCTAACTTGTCGCAAACATGTATAAATTAAACTGTATATTAGTTAGTTCTGTGAGTACCGTATGCCGACAGCTTGCTGCCTCCGTAAATGCAAGTGGAAGTTCCCTGTAAGTATATAGTGGTTTACTAGCATCACTTTTAGCTAGTGGCTAACGTTAGCTCAGATAGAGCCTGCTGCATGCTGAGTGTTATGAAGCTACATGTTATATTTGTTATTCTTAGATTTGTGGCTTTTTTTGATTCCTTAACACGTTTCATTCCAGATTAGTGGACGGAAATACACATTAAGGTGTTTATTTGACCAAATGTGTCTTTTTGAGTCTCTAGTTTTCTTAAATTCATTGAAACATAACATTTAATAAAAAATAAACAATGATTTTCTTAATCACAATAATCAACTGGTACATTTTCATGGTGAAATATTCATATATATACGTTTTTGTTGTAGATATGTTGTTTAAATTGTTGTCCCCTGTAGTGTCTACATCAGAGTTTGATGAATATCCCTATTTTATTATTTGTTTTAAATAGCTTTTGACATTATTTTTTCAGTATAAAGAGATACAGAGATATTTCTGAACCCCCTCTGTAAAAACCTTGGACTCTAATTTGTCGATAAAATGAAATAAGCATTTGAACCTGGCTTTATCCAATGTTCAGATATCTGTCTTGACATCTTTGTAAATCAGCACATATTTAATAAGATATTACCTTTTTGTTTATACAACCAAACAACATACGTAAACTTGTAATACACAAAAAAAAAAATTCATTTCAGTAATCAATTAAACACATTTTAATTGGGATACCTGTTGGTTTAAATGTGTTTCACATCCCATTCACCTGTAGTTTGTTCCCTAATTGTACGTATTGTCCAGATGACCACAGCCACACTGCTCTATAATAATTGTCTAAATGTTGTGTATCTATAGATGTGGAGGCACTGCCTTGCAGCGGACCGTTTGTTCCAGTGCCGTCAGACTTCAGGAGGCAGCTTCCAGCACAGAGGCCAGGAAAACCTCCTCCAAAGACTTCAGGTCAGAAAACACACCAGCAGTATCTCTAGTGCTTTCCCAAATAACTTGTGTTGTTAAATCTGCATGGTCTGAGGAAATTGGAGCCATAAATAGTCAACCATTTGTCTTGGTATCTACTTTTATATACGCTTGATTGATACAAATGTAACAGTGATATTAACCCTACTTTTACATACATGTACATGTCCGTCTACTATTACACCACTATCTGCAGTATCTCTGGTGTGTTCCCAAATAACAAAAACAATGTTTACATTTATAATAATGTAACAGCGATATTAACCCTACTTTGAATCTTCCAGCATCTTCCCCCCGATGCCGGGCTATGACTCGTCCCTGAGATGGGGGGGCAAGAAGTTCGAAGAGTTACCCATCGTTCACGTAAAAGCGACGTACAACAAGTGAGTGGAAAAGACCATAAAACAGGGATTCAGATCGTTTTGACATCATTTTTGATTTATTTAAGTTATCAGGTTAGCCCTCATTGTGTTCAGCCATGCAACACATCAGCTGTTACGTGTGCAGAGTCAGAATCAGGTTTATTGCCAAGTAGGTATACACATACAAAGAATGTGCCTTGGTGTATTTGGTGCATACATAAACACAGTCAAAGACGATACATCGTAAGGAAAGAAAATAAAAAACTAATATAAGAAAACTATTTTAAGAAAACTTGTTAACACTGAAATATATATCAAGGTTTTATTTTGTCATACGATGGAAATCTTATGTCACAGATATACCCGTGTTGGGAAAATCCAGAATGAACTCGTCCAATATCAGAGTGCACATGCTAACAAAGGTATCCCAACTGTAGCTGTGAACATGACAGGATGTCTGATTACCTAGAAGGCATTGCAGATATAAGCTTTGATGTGATGCAGTCCGTTTTGGGGGATATGTAACTGGTGAGGAGGTAAACAGTGTGTGACTCGTGTGTTTGTCCCAGCACACACATCCAGCTGACGGAGAGCGGGGGTCAGTCTCTGGTCCGGACGTCCTGCGGCACCGAAGGCTTTAAGAACATCAAGAAGTCCACGCCGGTCGCTGCTCAGACCACGGGAATCTCTGCTGCTACCGTACGTCTACACACACACACACACACACACACACACACACACACACACACACACACACACACACACACACACACACACACACACACACACACACACACACACACACACACACACAGACTTATACACTCATGCACTTACACACGGGCAGCAGGAGGACACTGACTTTTAATCACTGGCTGTAAACAGTTCAACCAAAACATCCAGACGACGCCTTTTCTAACAAAGACTAATATTTACACCCTTGTCTCTGAGCCCACCTGTACATTAGAATACATTAACCCTCCTCTCGTGGTCATTTCTCCCCC
>NW_011369947.1:27589070-27589680 GCF_000735185.1 Notothenia coriiceps | reverse complement strand
ATTTTACTATATGTTTTATTATTTTTAATGTTATTATAGTTTTCTGAAAAGAGTTCTCTATCTGTGTTTTTTGTTTTACTTTTATGTATGCCCCACGAGACCAAAGTCAAATTCCTCGTACGTGTCACCCTACCTGGTGATAAACCTGTTTCTGAACCTCCAGGAGTCTCACTGACCTCCACCTACTCTGTCATGGTCTAATACTCAAATAAAATACTACACATCTTTAATGCAGAAGAAAAACACACCTGGCTCATCATCTGTACTAGGTTTGTTATGTAAATGTCCTAGTATAGTATGCCTTAAAAGAATTGTGGATATGATACCGTAAGAAAATTGTAGAATTGTATCCCATTAAAAAATCATTCAAACAAATTCATTAAAAATGTGTATTATAAGTATGTCATAAACATATTTTGGTATAGTATGCAATAAAAGGTTGAAAAAAGTGTCATATTGAAGTATGATACAAAACAAATGGTAGTTTTATTTACAGAGGTGGGAGAAGTACTCAGATCTTGTACTTGAGTAAAAGTAGAAGTACTCAGATCTTGTACTTGAGTAAAAGTAGAAGTACTCAGATCTTGTTACTTGAGTAAAAGTAGAAGTA
>NW_011369947.1:27583828-27588821 GCF_000735185.1 Notothenia coriiceps | reverse complement strand
ATGGCCGATTCAACATGTTGAATCGGCCATGCGTCGGCCATGAAAGGCCAAATAAGGCGTGGCACGGCCGACGGTGCGGGACACACCAAATTGAGTTTGGGCGACAGGGCACGCTTCGTCGTCCGACTAACGAAAACGGACGATTTTGGCCTGGTGTGTAAGGGCCTTAATGAACTACATCTCTGGTCTCGCAGACTCTCACAACAACACACGTCACCAAGATGGCCAGGAGGAAATCAAACTACTGTCTTGTTAAAAAAGTGATTGACTACCCTCACAATCTACACAATGAAACACGTCCAGAAGAATGTCATGCAAAGCTGCCTGCCTGACTTCCTTTGATTCTCTCTGAACTGCCTGATCTTTTTAATGTTTAATGTCAACCATTTGTGCAGATAGCATGAAGTAGAACAGATCGCCGGTGCTAATGTAGCGTTAGCGTTAGCATTTCTCCCCCAGGCTTAAATGGTGTATTATAGAATGATCACACCGGTGTGACAGTACTCCTCAAAGGTTTCACGAAATATATATGTTTAACATTTTGGGTTACTTGATGATACTTCATGTTAAGGCTAATAAAAATGACAAGGCTAAGACTGTAATGCTAACTAACGTGCTTGCTACTAGAAAGGTAGCTAACTTGATCCAGCCAGCCACTCCTGGTCCGTTCATCAGACGGGAAGCGAAAGAACGAGCAAGACCCATTGCTGGTATGATAACAACCTGGTACTAAGCACACAGGCATATTGTTAAAGTTATCTTATCTTAGCTATCTCTTATATTTAGCGGAGAAAAACAATTGTGACATCAGTTATGACATCATTTCGTTTGTAGTCTTTCCAGTTGCGTATTTTTCATAGTCTTATATTTCAACAGTTTTATGATACACTGTGACTTTTTTGACATGAAAAGGATTTTTTAAGATTGACAAACATCATATGTTTAATTTGTGGCACAATTTAAACGGGATCGGAAGATAAGTTTTCTCTCTCCATTGACTTCAATACATAATTTTTCCGAAATGGTCCCATGGACCGGAAGTACATGGGCGTGACTTCGCCACTCTATAGTGTTGGGTCAAAACCAACACAACATAACAACAGGGCTTCCGTAGAATTTGACACTGCTGTCACATTTTACTTAGTATTTATAACTGTTGTGGCTTTGGGTGTACTACTCAACACATCTCAATATAATTATTTTCATCCCTAACATTAAATACGTGTGCTTTCAAAGTATTGAGTATCTTATCAGAATGAACCTTAAACTGACTTAAGATATTTTGGTTCCCTCAGTCTCACGATAGCACATACCTCCTCCATTCTTGCCACAAAGATAAGGGAACCTCCAGACATTTCCTAGGCCTATGGCGTATCCCACACATGACAGGAGGAAATCAAACTTTCCCTTCCAGCTTCCCCTCTCCGGTGGCTCTTCTTTTTCCTTCTTTTCATCACCAAGGGGTGCCACAATATCCAGCTCCTCAAAGGGAACTGCTTGTTTTACCTCTGTTGGGGAGTTTAAGTCCACTGTACTCTTCCCAGTCTTCCCCATGGTGGAACCACTACAGACCAGTGGGGTCAGTAAATCACACGGTCCACACGGCCTGTAATGGTGACGAATAACAGTCTCTGTTACTGTCCAGCTGTGCCTCTCACACTGAGTTTGGTTCTCCACTTGACAGATTGAGGACAATGTGCCGGCACTGAATGTGTAGAAAAGCTGTAAAGAGAGCGAGAATACAACAGTTCAGAGGTGTTATGTGAATTATTCATAGGCAATATTGAACACTTTTGCTGTGATTGACTGTGTTAAAGAAGGGGAACAGTCCTTAAATTACAATTTACTGAGGCATTTAGATGGTGTTTTACAGCCCTTTTATGAACTTTGGTAATCCTGTGTAATTGCACACAATGAAGGTTATAATTTGATTTATGGATGTCTGCAAACCAAGCTAAAAAATTATAGCACGAGCACCATTGGCCTGATATGAGCAGGCAGGTGGTGCAATCCAGATCATCCTTGAGAACATTTACATCTTAATTATTACTGACTACGCCAGTAAAGTTTGTGGTGAGTCGCAACAATACCAAAAGACAGGAAAATGTATGTGAAACATGGAGGAAAATAGCACTAGGGTTCCACTATGTGCTGTCCACAATACTGCTCACACACAAGAAAACATCAAACTGTATTGCAACAGCTGAGGCAAGTATTTTTCTATAGTTATAAAGCCATTTACTGCATATTCAATAATCAGATGGTGTGGAAGTTCATTCGGAGGAAGTTGTTCATAATTACAAATATTGATTGACCCAGAAAGTTTAACAAATCACTCCATGCTTACTCAAGAACCAGTTGGAATCCCTGAAAAACCAAAGGGCTCCAAATCAGCAGGACTGATTCATTACGCCTGCTGTACTTAATTTTCTGTGATTTGTATTGCTTCATTCATTGTGTTGTTAAATTCAAAGCATTCAATGTATATTCATGTACAATTAATTTATCATGGTGAGAAAACTTTGCATAATTTAACAGATGCATCATTCATGCCTTTTAGACTTTGATGCTGTTGATTAAATGAATTATTGGCAGAGTGTACTTTATGCAATGGACAAAGATTATTCATATATAAGGTCCAATGTATTAGAAAAAGTAGGTCTGATACATTTCAAACAGTTACCGTGATGTATACAAAAATAAACCCATGATCAAAACTATTATCTCCCGTGTGCGATGTGTTATATCCCCCACACTGTGTAAAAGTAATGAACTTCAATCAAGCACAATACTGTGAAGTGATCAAAAGTTTACTTTTTTAAATAGTTGTCAAGGTGAGTATCGGATTGAAAAGCACATCATTACCAAACACCTAACACATCACAGATTCCCTTTGACAATGTCATGCATTTCGATTGAAAGTAAATCCTGCTGATTTCTGTCGGCGGAGACTTTACAGATGACATTTTTCACAATGCCTTTCAAACGATTTGTTCCTCTCAACCTTTACTAGTATTCTAATGTATTCATTTATTTGATCAAATGATCTGTTCATTTAACTACAAAAAACGTTGTTAATCTCTGATTTATGGACAAAAAACAACTTAACTTACTTGATGAGGGACAGTTTTAAAGGACAAAGGAAGGGGAATAAGGTGAATCATACCTGAGATATTTCCAAGTCCTCTGTCAGGTCATCAGCTTTGGTTCATACAGCGGCACCAAGTCCTTAAACCTCAATTTATTATCCAAAAGGAAAAAATATCATCTTTGAGTCAGCTGTGAAAAGCTTCCAGGCCTGAGGGAAGCCAAAATGTGTCTGCTGCCTGAAAAGCCCTTTTAGATTGTGCACGTCCTGTTTACTGTATATTGGAGGAGCTGTGGTTGTTCCTGCAGCTGCTATCGAGTTCTTGATAATAAAGTTCGACCTGTGTGTCTGCTTTGATTACTTTTCAGTTCTGACTAGTGAGGCCCCGGGGCCATGGGGGATATGTCAATCGCCAACTCTGGTGGGGAACACTTGCAGCAGAAAGTGTGTGTGTGTTTGTGCTTTGAGTGTATGTGTTTGTTGCGATAGCCGAGATCAGCTCTTGCCAAAACTGTTACCATGGTATTCCCCCAACAGAAAGGGGCCTGATCAGTGAAAGGGCTCGTGGAGTTTTGGAAAATGAAACGAGCAATGGCAGCTGGCAAAGATCCTGAAAATGTAGGACCACAAATACAGTCATGCCAGTATCAGCAATCAGTTTATAAAGTTACCTAATAGTCATCCTCAATGTGCTCATTTAAAGGTTTGGAAGGAACTGTATGTCAGATCTAAGTGTATGAGTGCAAAACAATATCAATTTATTTGCAAACTCTACACACAATTCATATTTCGTTGTTGACGTGAGTAGTAGTTAGGGATTTCGGACATTTCCAGCTTCACTTTGCAGCTTGTAGGGTTTTTTGTCCCATTGACTCAGGCATCATAATGAGACCGTGTTCTTAATTTAAAAACATGTGCCCTTGTGACCTAGCTGGACACAAAGACATTGTGTATATCTTCCTTTTAATTACTCTAGAGACAGAAAAACAATATCTTCATTCATATTAATGCAATTAAATATGAAGCCAGAAGCTCTCTTGTTTTTCCTGGCAGGTAACCTCCTAACCTTAATATCTTATACAGATAGTCTATCATCAGCCAATTAGAAAGATTAATGAACATTTACCCAGAGCCCATTGCTGTACCGGTGGGTGGGGACAGTAAGTAGATACAGGGATTCAAAAGAGAGATATTTAATCATATTAGAAGCTTAATTACACCCAAAGTGAGCCGCTCGTATCGAGAGCAGATTCAGTGTGATCGCTGGTGGTTTATTGTCCATGTGGACCCGATGATGTTCGCTGGCTGGATTGGAGTTGTCAAAGCTGGTTTTCATCAATCTGGTTACAGTGTCCCCGATCAATGCAACCTAATTATGATACCAGGGCGCCCACAGCCCAGAATAATAGGGAGCGATTATGTAGGTGACAGAACAACAGAGAGAGATTTCAAGAAGTTAAAGTTTGTCAGAGTTTGGAAGATGTCAGCATTTGATTGGTAATATTTCCCCATGATAAGATTTTATTTTAAGATGAGGATACAAATTACAAAAAACCCCACAGGGGATCAAGAAAAATGCATAGCGAGGTAAGATAGGAAAGAGACGAGAGAGGAAATGTGTTAAAAAGCTAAAATGTCTGCAGTAATGCTTCTTAGTTTTCCCAAAACACAGTTAGAATTTAAAGTCGTGCTTTGTTTCAGATTAAAGTCTAAGGCAACGGGATACAAATAAAGTGAGAAATAGAAAAGATACACAAGGAGGCACAAACCCATATTGTTTCATTACACAATTGCTTCACTTTCCCTTAAACTAAAACCATTCTTATGACCACACATGTGGACATGATATTGACTGTATGTAGCCCCTTTGTTTCTGCTCTTAGGAATAACAGCATGCTGGGTTTA
>NW_011369947.1:27566328-27578828 GCF_000735185.1 Notothenia coriiceps | reverse complement strand
CAGCCCCGAATTAATTTAGGGAGCGATTATGTAGGGTGGAACAGAACAACAGAGAGAGAATTTTCAAAGAAGTTAAATTTGGTCAGAGTTTTGGAAGATGTCAGCATTTGATTGGTAAATATTTCCCCATTGATAAGATTTATTTTAAGATTGGAGGATACAAATTACAAAACAAAACCCAACCAAAGGGGACAAAGAAAAAGGCCAAACCCGAAGGAGGTAGGAAAGAGAACGGAGGAGAGAAATAAAACTACAATGTCTTGCGTAATGCTTCTTAGTTTCCCCAAAACCCAACATTAGGAATTTAAAGTTTCGTGCCTTTGTTTCAAAGATTAAAGTCTAAGGCCCAACGGGATACAAATTAAAGTGGAGAAAAGAAAAATGACACCAAGGAGCACAAAACCCATATGTCTGTTTCATTACACAAATTGGCTTCACTTTCCCCTTAAAACTTTTAAGCCAATTCTTTATGGGGACCACACCGATGGTGGCATGATATGACTGTATGAGGGGGCCCCTTTGTTTCTGCTCTTATGAATAAACAGCTGCTGGGGTTTAGGCCACCATTAAAAAGTGGACCCCTATAGCCAAATCGGCATTATGTTGATGTCCTTTTATACATTTACTGTATGTGGTCCCGGTTTGTGCCCGAGCGGAACTCACAAAAGTGTCAGAAAACAACCCTCTCTCTTCCTCTACCCAAATCCTCCCCTAAAACAGGATACAACGGAAGCTGATCGCAGATTTTGTCCAATATAACGGTAAATATCGGGAAATGGGGTGGCTTTTACACCACGGCCTATCAGGAAACGTTGCTATTAAGAAACCAATTGCCCCGACTGTTTTGGACGTAATTGGTTCCTTTGTTTAACCATTAGGGCAAAGGGCATCGCTAACACTCAGGAAGGCGTAACCTGTTACTTTGGAAGAGGGTTATGTTGGTAAAAAAGCAGGAAATAAAAAAGTACTCACTTGTTGGTTAACCCGAAGAGGAAAAAGGCATTTGGAAGCCTCCATACTGTTTTTCAGGAATAATCCTTAATGTGGTTTGGAAACATGATATGGCGTTTTAATCACGGCAAGCCATTTAGCGCCGCTGAGAATTCTCGTTGGGAAATTTCGGAAGCAGGGGCATTTAGCTCCCTCTTTTTTTCAAAGCTAAGGAACCCGAATCAGCAGGTTTCTCTAATAGGGCTGCAGTCGAATGTGCAGTTTAGCTTAGGAACCTAACAAGAGTGGGAAATGACCAAGAGTACCTCATTGAGCCCTGATTAAAGGAGCCGTTAGAATCCTCGATAGGGAAAGGAGGTTTTGAACTTCCTGTAATTAAACCTCCTTTTAGCTCCACTGGACCTCCCTTTCCGAAAGGAAAGGAGAAAATGCTGTCCCACAATACCTTGCGGCCGCAGCATTTTCCGTCACACAACATTAACGTTCACGGAAACAACCGATTATGACCGAGAAATTATATCATGAACGTTACGGTGCTTATAATAAATACATTTGTATTGATTTTAAGATCTTTTCAAAGTTCATACAATCACACGGTCACAATCCCTAGTTTGAATTCTTATAAATAAAGCATAATATTCATCTTTTAAATGATGGTGTCATTTCCAGTTCAGTCTCACACAGCTGCTAGCATGCCTATTCTTAGTCTTGTTCATAGAGTAAAGCATCAATTATATTGCTCAACATAGCATCAAAAGCTATAGAGACAACGTGTTCTGGTGAATATTAAGTGCAAGCATTGTACTTTTAACTTTTCTAACTTAAATTCTGAGTCAATGCATTACAAATGAAATTGGCAACCGTTTATGAAAGACAGTGCTGCCTTTGAGGCTTCCTTGTTTGCTGCCTTTAATCCACAGCATGTATCTGTGAATCAATGTGGGTGTTGTTATTACAAAGCTAGGAACACCCAGAGGTGATTGGCATGCGTAGATAGGAGGCTAATATTACCAACATTCTCATCCTGTAATGCAGTAGAACGATGCATGCAGCATACATTTCCACAGGTTAAGGACAAATGTGGGTTGAGGCGAACATCGGAGAGCATGTGTTAATTAGAGAGAAGATGAAAGATGATGAGGGAAGCAGGGCAGATCAGTCACTGCAAACAAAGACGAAAAGGGTATAGATAGAGTTGGGAGGCAGAATGAAAAGATTTGTCGCAGTAGAGCCTGTGGATAAGAGATGAAAAGATACAAAGGAACTGAAAAATGGTGCTGAGGAAGATTGTACCATTGCTGCAGAGAGAGTAAAATAACTGATAGAGATAAAGGAAGTGACAGAGAGCCTTGAAATGTCTTCATTTAGAGATTGCCTGCTCTATGAGTCTAGTAAGTTTAATCGGCGTAACTGCAGTGGGCTATTCCTCCCTGGAGATCTATCAACAACCCCCTCATTCTCCGTTTCATTCTGCTTCCCTTCTATTACCCCTGAGTCATTCTTTATCATTCCAACAGTTACAAATCCTTGTGACCTTGTATAAGTCTTTGTCCTTAATATGACCAGCAATAAAGTACACTTAAAGCCCTGAAGAAGCAATCAAGCAGAAAAACAATCTGCGTTATGAGGACATTTAGCAATTTGTTGCAAAGACGCATTCAGTGTTGCCTTCATTTTATCTGGATCAAACAGTTGAGTGAAAGATAAGGTTAGACATTCTCGCCTTATGCATTGTGGGAATTAAGTGCAGCACACAATCAAAGGCTTCATTAAACATTGATGGGGATATGTGCAGGGACTGATGGGCGTAAATGGAACACAGAGTGATGCATGTCCTGCACTGACATGCTTTCAGTGAGAAATGTTCCACACAGGTATGCAGAAGCTCTGGGAAAAAATACACTGTTAGTGTCCTAAATCAGTGTTAGACAGAGGTGGGAAGTAGTGGAGTACAAATACTTTGATACTGTACTTAAGTACATTTTTCTGTACTTATTTTTATGACGACTTTTTACTTTGACTTCTTATACATTTTGAACACAAATACCTGTACTTTCTATTTCTTAGATTTTCCAAACAGGCTGGTTCCTTTAGTTTTAATCTGTGTTTTGGTTGCGTGATCATTATTATTTTAGAGTCATTGCGTGCCTATAGATCATTTCCTGGTCTTCTCTAAAGGAGAGGGGACCAATGAGAACTTTGTAATCTTTGCCGTTCGTTCAGCATCGAAACGATTCATTTGCTAACAATTACAGTTATTGTTCTATTAATATAAAGGAGGTCAGGTTGTACTATTTAAAACAATTGGGTATTATGAGGTACTTTTTTACTTAAGTAATATTTCGAAGCCCATACTTTCTTTACTTTTACTTGAGGAAAAGAACTTTAGTCAGTACTTCTACTTTTATCAGAGCGTATTTTTAAAATGAGTATCTGTACTTCTAACTTTAGTAAAGGATGTGTGCTACTTTTTGGCCATCTCTGGTGTTAGAGATAAGGCCGCTTTTCACACAAGTACTTTGCCGTACTTAGTGCCCAGCACTTAGTACCCAGACTTAGTATTCCCCATGGAACTAAGTACCAGATCGCGTTCACACACGAAATAAATCCCTTAGGGGAAGATTAAGCAAATTTTTTAAGCCGCTGATACGCACACTTCTTCTTCTTCTACTTTGGGTTTAACTGGCAGTGCCGCAAACCACTTCACGGCGTTATACTTGCCACCCGAAGTCCCGGAGTTGGGGACTGCTTCACTAGAAGCTGCTGCGACTCCAGCAGCTTCTACTGAAGCCTTCGGAGTAAATCGCCAGAACGCCGACACCTCCTCATCACTCCACCGCCCTCCAATGTTTTTTTTTTTGTTGCCATAAGTTATTCTCTCTCCTTTGGTTCGCGGTGCTAATACTAATGCTAATAATGCTAATGCCAGGCAAATACAATGGTGGTGTGGGCTTCACCAAAACTTTTCAGACTCTGTACGGGGGCGTGGTTTGCAATTCGCCCAGCCAATCGAAATTGGTACTTTTTCTCCCCAAGGATAGTACCCACCTCCTCTAGAGGCACTACAAAGGGGTGGTTAAAAGTTTCTCGGAAACTAAGTTCTCTTTTTGGTGCGCAAAATTCCAGGCACTATCGGAACTAAACGGGAAAAGTACAGGTAAAAGTACTCCGGTGTGAAAGCGCCTATAGTCACTTTACCAGAGACATTTTGTGACAGCTGGACACAGGGATGGAACAAGGTTATTGGGATGACTTAATACCCCCAAAAAGTATATTAAAGCACAGCAAATGGCACCAGGCCAAGCAATAGCGAATTGCTCTCAGCTGTTATAAAGAGAAGTAGACAGTGAATCCCAGGGGGAGCGCCAATCCCCCCCGATAACCTCCGATGATCCGCTGAGCGAGAGGCTACGGGATACCTGTTGTAGATTGCAGAGAAATGGTAATTAAAATAAAGTTGATGACTATATGCTGGTTGTATCTTAGGCGGAAGTTACTGGACTATCGCAAGGATAAAACATTTTCAGATGTTAGTTACATCCTTCCCCATCCAAACTGGGCGATTTCCGACGTCCCACAAAAATTTTGTGCGAGTGTCCTGTCCTCTGTTGTGTTTTTTAGACAGAATAAAGAAGGAAAACAAGCCACTATGATTCGGAGAGAATGCAGGAACTAATGATCAGCACGATTTTCTCAATTGTGATATCCCAGCATGCTCAGATTTACCTGGTGATTTCAAGCCGTAACATCCTACGTGGTTGACAAACACATTTCAGTGATTTAATGTTGATGGTGTTTTTGAAGAAAAAAAAAAGATGAAACATTTTTATATAATTATCGTTCTGACAAAATATCCCCGGTTTCCATACATGTGATTGGCACCCATTGGATAGCCGATTTAGTTTGAAAACCTTGATTATGTAGAATACTATAATGATTTTAAGATAAAAGTGCGCCNGAGTGAGACATGTGGCGCGCAAAAGTAAAAGTGGAACCGAGAGTGGTACGAGAGACAGAACGAGAGCAAGACAGACAGACATTACGAGAGCGAGACAGTTTGTCCCCGTACCACTGGTTGAAAACCACTGCTGTAGATCACTGCCGGTACGTGCGCTGGGAGCGCACCGTTTAAGTTTGAAAGTTGAAAAGTTTGTGTGTCTGAAACGCTATGTGATACAGTACAGTTTACACAGCACATCATGTTCTGTAGCTACTATTGCACTAAATGCTAACACTTGAATACGTTATGCAAATATGCAACTTGTTTGTTGAAATGTTAATAAATGGGAGCTTCCTCAAACAGCCATCTCTTTCCCGACAATCCCCTCTGTGCACGAACCCTTACATATGGTAATGAAACATTAAAACACCTGCGGCTTATAGTCCAGTGCGGCTTATATATGTACACATCATTCAATTTAGCTGCTGCGGCTTATATTCAGGTGCGCCTTATAGTCCGAAAATTAAGGTAAACACATTTTTACAGGTCAGTAATTATGATACACTAATGAGGTACATTTAGTAGAAATACCGTATTTATAGTTTAGTTCAAATATAGACATGAGGAATGTGTGTTATTGGAAATGAGTTGGTGGGGGGAGGGAAGCAAGTAGATGTTCTATAAATCAATAGTACTTTTTTAAATTGAATTTAATCTGTTATACTTTGTGGGAAGGATACACTTTCGTTAGAGGCGTTGATAAAAGGTTGAATTTCTCATCACGTTGTTCTTAAATGTTAACATTGTCATGACTCTAATCTGTTCTCTCTCTCTCCAGGTGATCTCGGTCATGTGACCCGAGTGAACAACCCTCAGGTGGAGGAAGGGGACAGCAGGTACCTCGCCAACGAAGTCTTACAAGAGGTTTGTCATCTTCAAAAGCTGCCTTTTATCTTTTCATCAAGTCAATCTTTTCAGTGTCGATAACTCTCCTCTTCTTTATCGTTTGCAGGACTACAGTAAGTTGACGAAAGCGGACATCTTTGCTCTGGCTCTGACCGTCGTCAGCGCGTCGGGAGCCGAGCCGCTTCCCACCAACGGAGACAAATGGCACGAGATCCGACAGGGAAAACTCCCCAACATCCCACAAGTACTTTCTCCAGACTTCCTCAGTCTGCTAAAGGTAAGAGTTCATCTTGTGTTTCTATGCTTTGTTTCGCCTCCACTCTGTGTCTGCATGTTGATAAGGTAGGTAGGTAGGTAGGTAGGTAGGTAGGTAGGTAGGTAGGTAGGTAGGTAGGTAGGTAGACATAGGTAGGTAGGTAGGTAGGTAGGTAGGTAGGTAGGTAGGTAGGTAGGTAGATAGGTAGGTAGGTAGACATAGGTAGACATAGGTAGACATAGGTAGACATAGGTAGGTAGGTAGACATAGGTAGGTAGGTAGACATAGGTAGGTAGGTAGACATAGGTAGGTAGGTAGACATAGGTAGGCTAGATAGATAGATAAGTACTTTTATTGATCCCAATTTGGGAAATGTTTGCGTTGCAGCAGCATAAAAAAGGCAATGTACATAAGAGAAACTAAGACACAGAAATAAACAGTCAATATATTTCAGAATTAAAATAGCATTTATAGAATGTGTTTTTAAAGTTGATAATCATGTTAGTTTATTTGTGTGTCGTGGACAGTCCCCATTAATGAACTGTCACAAATAAACAGTAAATGTGGCAGCTTTAGCCAACATTGCTCATTTCAAGCTGTTGTCCCCGGCCTGATGATAATAGACACCTTTTAACATTTTAAATGAAACACCTTAATATCACCTTTTTACTTCCACTTCCTAATCTCATATGTTCTCTTGTCCTGCAGCTGATGATCCACCCCGACACGAGCAGACGGCCCTCCACCTCGGAGCTCATCAAACACCCGGTGCTGCTCACCGCCGCCAGGATGAGCGCCGACCAGCTGAGAGTCGAGCTCAACGCCGAGAAGTTCAAGAACGCTCTGCTGCAGAAGTGAGTCCGAGCGGCAAAGGAAACACTTTGAAGAGATACACATTTATGATGGATGGAAAAACTTTAAATAAATTGAAGACTGAATTTCATTGCGGTTTTTCACAGGTTTTTCTTTCATGATAAATTGAGTGATATTTGTGGTCCTAGTTAAGTCAAAGAAACTCCTCGTGTCCTCATCACTAACTGAACATCTCTCTCCTCCTCAGAGAGCTGAAGAAGGCTCAGCAGGCGCGAGCTGCAGCGGAGGAAAAAGTGTTATCGGGCGACCGGATCCTGACGCGCTCCACGGTGCACCCGGCGCCCCGAACCTCCAGACTCATCGGAAAGAAAATGAACCGCTCCGTCAGCCTCACCATCTACTGAGCAGGGAGTCAGGCACAAAGGCTCATGGACCTTTTTTCAAAAATCAGAAATAATTCAGATGCAGCGCCAACGTAGCTCACTTGTTCCCGGGTTGGAATCCAGCCCACGGACCGTCTCGTCTGTCTTCTGCAGAAACATATCAACTTTAGGGAGGAAGGAAGGAAGGACCCTGTTTGAGTGGATCTGTCTCTCTTTAGTTTCCTTTCCATGGAGACCTGTCAGCTGTAGAACTTGATGAACTCTCAACATAGCTCAGCCTTTGTTTCCCAATAGACTTAGGAGAAAGGAAACATTATCCCTTAAAGGAAATTACTTTACCTTTTCCACACTCTCCACCCTCTGCTGAGACTAAGTGAAAGCCTCATGGACCTCTTAATCAGATATTGAGATGCAGCTGGGTCTGAATTTGACCCGCTGTCTTACGGCAGAAACTCAAGGTAGCCACTTCACCTTTTCCCCACTCATTCCTTCCTCTAATCGACGTCAGGCTCTCTCTCCGTTTCTCTTTCCTTGCACATCCCTCGAACAAGCCGAAGCGCCCGCTCTTCAGTGTGAATGTACTTGTTTCCGTGCGCACCTTACTGCCTGTAGAACGCCTGATGCTGAGGGTCTGAGGATTTCTGTGTTTGTAATGGAACACTTTGGAGGCAACATCTGGAACACTTGCCACACTTTCTTTGTTTAAAAAGAATAAAAAATACTGCTGCTATTGATGTTTTGTGTGTGTCAGGGTTGGATCGTTATAGAGGTCATTGGCTCTTAGTTTTGAAGTAGCAGGAGTCCGTTTCGCCCCCAATTGATTGTAATCGGATGGAGAATGGATCATGCCACATGAGCTCACTTGTGATGTTAAAGTGTTTATGTGCCGTTTATTGGTGCTTCCGCCCTGCCCGTAGCATTAGAACAATCATCGTCCTGTTCTCTACGTTCTCATTGGTTCTGTTTTTACTTTCCTCACTGCTCGTCTTTAATTACTGTTAAGAAAAGTATTCCACATTGTTCTAACACAAAACAATGTTTCTGTTGTTGTAACATTGTACATATGTTCTCTAAATAAATTCTCACCTTCTTCACTTTGTGTTGTGTGTTGAAGGGTCTTTACTTCTGTAATATGTAAAGGTGTGTTTTTTGAGCTGCGATGCAATTCATTAGAGGCTTTACATTGAAAATCAAACTATAGGTAAGTCTTAAAAGGTCATAGATAAGTTATTGGAATTACTCATGGTATATCATGTCTAAAAATAGTCTTGGTATGTCAAGCAATCAAAGTATGTTTAAAAAAAGATAAATAACAGGATGTCAAAAATATAGTGTGTATAAATATGTATAGAGTAAAGTACATGGAAAAGATCTGAAGAAATAACGTTAATGTTTTAAAAAAGTGATCGTATACTGTGTCAAGTCTGTTTATATATGAACATAATCCTAATGGTATAGTATGCTTTGAAAATAATGTGGTTTAGTATGTTGAGAAAAATAAAGTCGGAAAACACAGTGTGGTGGAAAAGTTGTAGAACAGTATGTCGAATAATTCTGAAAAAATAATGTGTAAAAACTCAAAGTAAAGTATGTCAAATATTAGACATGTCAAATATTAGAAAAGTCCTATTATGTTTAAAATATTCTGAAAAAGTAAAGTATGTCAAATGTTTGATTAAAAAGTTATAGTATGCTGAAAAATACAATTCATAGTCGAGTATGTTTTAAAAAGGTCGTAGTATACAGTTATGGGTCAAACATATAAAGAAAACAACATAGTATCGTTTAAATAAAAGTCACCATACACCATGATGGAAAAATATTCAAAAATATTGAAACAGTCAAATTATGCAACAAACACATGACATAAAGACAGTTACTAAAAATGTCATAGTATTCAGGCTTTATTTTAAAAAACAATCTCTTAAGTAATTAAAATGAGTTAAAGTTCCTCGAGTCAAATGTAAACATGACTTGTCAGGTAGCATTCACACTACACCACAATAGACAACGTGAGATAAAAAAACATTAAAACAACGATTTTGAATACATCCGCGTTCTTGTGACGCGTGAATACTACGCTTCCTATGCTTTGGTGCGGACTGCGTTCACACCATAGTCTGTATTATATAAAGGTTCACACCAGCGATGAACCGCTCCAGAGTTCACTTGCAAGCGGTCGGACTGCGTTCACATAAACCCAAACGANAAAAAAAAACATTGGAGCGGTGGAGTGATGAGGAGGTGTCGGCGTTCTGGCGATTTACCCGGAAGGCTTCAGTAGAAGCTGCTGGGAGTCCCAGCAGCTTCTAGTGAAGCCAGTCCCCAACTCCGGGGACTTCGGGTGGCAGTATACGCCGTGAAGTGGTTTGCGGCCTGCCAGTAAACCCAAAGTAGAAGAAGAAGAAGTGTCGTCAGCGGCTTAATTTGCTTAATCTTCCCCTAAGGGAATTTATTTCGGTGTGAACGCGATCTGTACTTAGTTCCATGGGGATACTAAGTGCTGGGTACTAAGTGCTGGGCACTAAGTACGGCAAAGTACTTGGTGTGAAAGCGGCTTATCTCTAACACCAGAGATGGCAAAAGTACACACATCCTTTACTAAAGTAGAAGTACTGACTAAACTTCTTTACTCAAGTAAAAGTAAAGAAGTATGGGCTTTGAAATGTACACAAGTAAAAAGTACCCATATAACAGCTGGTAGTTATGGGTACTTTTTACTTGTGTACATTTCAAAGCCCATACTTCTTTACTTTTACTTGAGTAAAGAAGTTTAGTCAGTACTTCTACTTTTATCAGAGTATTTTTAAACATGAGTATCAGTACTTCTACTTGAGTAAAGGACGTGTGTACTTTTGCCATCTCTGGTGTTAATGAAACTCAGATAGTTATGATGGTATTAATGAAACAGATATGATGGTGTTTGTTGTTCCCTCGCTGCGCGGTGCTGCAGCTCTTCTCTGAATCTCAGACAGACAGCGTCATGTGACTTTTCCTCATCCAGTCCAGCTGAAATTCATAGAGGAAGCGAGCAGAGTTTCACACACAGCCACAGAGAAAGAGAGAAGGAGCAGAAGAGGAGATTATTTTACCTTTCCTTCAGCATGGCGCTACGGGACGAGCTGCTCAGGTCCATCTGGCACGCGTTCACAGCTCTGGATGTGGACAAAAGCGGGAAAGTGTCCAAATCTCAGCTGAAGGTAACTCTACTTTTACTTTGCGCATCTTTATGGGGCAGTGTGATGGAGTTTGGCCGAGCAGGAAACTCTCCCAATGTTAAGAACAAACTGTAGCCTACGTGAAACACTTTAAGTTGCTTTTATGCGAGCGTTTCCTCCTCGTGGAAAACACAGCTGCGCGTGCACCGAGACGCACCTGTCCTCACTGATGGAACCTGCCACTTCAGAGAAAACACAAAAAAGCACATATCAGTGTTATTAAAATACTTCATGGTTAGATTAGGAGTTTCACAACATAGCGCTTCTGTTTTTGACCATAACACTACAAACATGGAGTCCTAAAGTTACTTTTATATGAGGTCTGGTCAAGTTGTTAATAATAACATGATAAGATAAGACAAGTAGGACTGGCTTATCTAAAGCCAGTTGAGTAGCGCTTGAAATGTTTTAGCTCTATGAAACCTGATGTACTGATATGATTCTGTTTTCCTCAAGTTTGTATCTTCTTGGTCGAATGCACTTATTGTAAGTCGCTTTGGATAAAAGCCTCAGCTAAATGCAATATAATGTAAAGTAGTCAACATATTTTTCATATACTTTGATTGAGAAAAAAGTACCGATACTACACTGTAAAAATAATTTGAAAAGGTTTCAACGTAGGCAAGTATAATAATGGAAAGTGTTAGAAGTAAGTTCTACTAACAGAAAATGGCTCCTATTTGTACACCATGATACTGTAACTGTGTATTATATCATTAGCTCATTTTGTTTTACAGGTTGTTGAGGTGGAGACTTGTTATAATTATATTTTTATCAAAGATTAGCTTGATGATTTTCTATATGTTGTCCATCAGAGTTAAATGGGTAAGTGTCAGAGGATAAATCCTAACCAAACAAGTTAATTATCCTGTGTGTAACCATGAACTTGTTTACAACTGAATGACACACCCACATATTTCAGTGGCAGCCACACATTGTTCAGAAGTCTCCAAAATAAACTGTCAAACTTGTAGCCTCTGAATCTAAAAAGGAAAAGGTACATTTGTAGTTTACTATGTTACCCCAGCACTGGATTACTTTTCACATAAAACTAGATCGTGTTGAAAGAGGAGAAACTTTTCTCTGACTGTAATATCTGTATTACTCATCTGAGTGTTGATGAAAGTCTTGGAAATACAGGAAAGCACGAAATGTGTTGACTGGAAGATGAGGTTGAGAAAGTTTTTCCTTACCTGAGTTTGACCTCACAGAATGAAACGTACCGACACGTCTGAGTGTTGGTTTGTGGTATTTCTTATATAAAAGCGGGATAAATGCTTTTGTTTTAGGATGTGCTGTATCTTGATTATTGCTCAATAAGACAAGCTTTCTGTTAAAAGTCAGAACATATATTATACCACTTTTCTTCACCAGATGCATGGTGCTCTTAGTGGCCTTTAAATTGCCTCTTGAAGTCATCTGTGTTGTGTGTATCCTTTAGAGACAGAACATTATTCAGTGTTTGTTTATTAAGTCGCCAAAAAATGTGGTTCCAGCTTCTCAAATACTACCATTTCAATCAGGAGAGACTTCATTTTGTACGAGAACATTTATTGACACATGTCACATGATAAATGTTAAGTCTTTGGCGATTAGACCCCGATCCTGAAATCGTATATCTAAAGGGGGAAATGCAGCCTTGAGCATATGAGAACCCCCCGGGGTCTAGACACTGGTGATGATGCTGAAGATCTGGATTTGATGAGGAGATGGGATGAAGGGGAGGTGTGATGAGGTCTTTGGATAACTCTCCTGGCACTGGATATGATGAAAGGAGGTGGATGGGGAGGAGGCGGGCGGCCGCATGACGACCTGAAATCACAGCTGACTGCAGGAGAGAGGAGAACCATTTTAAAGTTTGGCTGCAGCACGGTGATTGGCTGCTGGAGAATGAGGTGACATGTGATAGGTTAAAGAGATCGCCCGTGATGAGCTGATTATAAGCAGCTGCGGCCTGAAGTATACCAGTCTTCCTGAAAAAATGTACGCTAAGATTCATTTCTTTTTGTGTGTTTCATGATGAACTGAATACT
>NW_011369947.1:27558368-27566313 GCF_000735185.1 Notothenia coriiceps | reverse complement strand
TGTTGCCATAAGTTATTCTCTCTCCTTTGGTTCGCGGTGCTAATACTAATGCTAATAATGCTAATGCCAGCAAATACAATGGCGGCTTCACAAAACTTTTCAGAGTTGTACGGGGCGTGGTTTGCAATTCGCCCAGCCAATCGAAATTGGTACTTTTTTCTCCCCAGGATAGTACCACCTCTCTAGCAGGCACTACAAAGGGGGGTAAAAGTTCTCGGAACTAAGTTCTCTTTTTGGTGCGCAAAATTCCAGGCACTATCGGAACTAAACGGGAAAAGTACAGGTAAAAGTACTCCGGTGTGAAAGCGCCTATAGACTTTACCAGAGACATTTTGTGACAGCTGGACACAGGGATGGAACAAGGTTATTGGGATGACTTAATACCCCCAAAAAGTATAATTTAAAGCACAGCAAATGGCACCAGGCCAAGCAATACATTGCTCTCAGCTTATAAAGAGAAGTAAGACAGTGATCCCAGGGGAGCCCAATCCCCCCGATGAACCCTCCGAGCTCCTGAGGGAGAGGCTAGGGATACCTGTAGATTGCAAGAAATGGTAATTAAAATAAAGTTGATGACTATATCTGGTTTATCTTAGGCGGAAGTTACTGACTATCAGGGATAAAACATTTTCAATGTTAGGTACATCTTCCCATCCAACTGTGATTTTCCACTTCCACAAACTTTTTGTGGCAGTGCTCCTGTTTCCTGTCTGTTTGTGTTTTTATTAGACAGAATAAGGGAAGGGAAAACAAAGCCACTATGATTCGGGAGAGAATGCAGTGAACTAATGATACAGCACGATTTTCTCAATGTGATATCCCAGCATGCTCAGATTTACCTGGTGATTTCAGCCGTAACATCCTACGTGGTTGACAAACACATTTCAGTGACTTAATGTTGATGTGTTTTTGAAAGAAAAAAAAAGATGGAAACATTTGTATAAATTACTCGTTTCTGAAAAATATCCCCGGTTCATCACAGTGATTGCACCATGGATAGCCGATTTAGTTTGAAAACCTTTTTATAGAGAACTATTAAGACTTTTTTAAGCATAAAAGTCGCCTTGACGTCATCCAACGAGTTGTCCGTTTTTGCCATTCACCATCTTGGATTATTTAGATCCAGAATTGACACATGAAAGGTGGAACAAAGTGCACCTTATTTACTTAAAAATACACTTTAAGATGACCAAAATGTCAACAATTAGCTGTAACCTTAACCCTAACTCTAGGAACATTGTTGGGTACACAATGGCTGCAAAGGTGAAATTACCTCGCTCAAAAAAATATATTTATACTGTTGGAGCTATATAAGGGTTTATGTTATTTAACAATTAAACATTTATTTTCTAGTTGTTTTTGTTTGTATTAAAATGAATAATTATTTATCACAGTTATTTTAGTTGCAGTAGTTCTCTATGCTTTTATTTTGAAGGAGTTTTGGGCACTGGGTGATTTGGCCACCTGGTGATTAGTACATATTTGACACAGCTGGTGGTGCGATGGGCGCACCAGTTTGAGGGGTTTTTTTTACCAGGAGAAACGGCCAGAAAGGAAGAAAGGTAAACATCATTGTTCTATGTATATTATTGGAAATACTTTGATGTAAGGATAATCAGCCCGGACATTATTCCCTGCGTACAGTAGGATTCGCTTTCTGGTGCTCCAACGGCTTTAAGTTACGTTTTTATGTTTTATTTATTAGCCGCTGCATATACCCTATTTTAATTATTTATCACTTTTTTTACCCTTCAAAAAAAAAAGAAAGAATGATCCCATAATAACTGCGGTGTCCATGACAGCTATTAACGTCCCACTGACCTTATTTCTCTTCACAATTCGAATGACGTGTGCACATTGTCAATTGTTTCCCATGCAAGTGGTTCAAGTTTTCCATTACAGTAACTCTCTGCTGCAGCTGGTTAGTGGATACTTATGTAAAGCCTAACGGGGGGTAGAGGATCTAAAGAGTTAGGGTTAGGGTCCAGCCTCAGGCAACTTTTAATTGAAGCACAGAGCCATTATGTAACAATTGGGGTCATAACATTTAACAGTCCTACTGCGGTTTTCAATCTGAGGAACATCTTATAGCTTCAAGTTGTTGATTTTGGTTTCTTATCAGGAAAATGTAAGTAAACCAATACTAGCTTTAGCACACACTTCACCAAATGGTGCACTTTTTAGGATTCAGGGCCATATTTTTTCAGGACTGAGGGTCGTTCTGTGTCATTGCGGTTGATCCAGAGGCAGCTTTGTCGGGAGGGGGGGGAACTGGCCGGAATTGTCTGGTAATTGAATGCCGGTTTGAATCACATGGATGACTGAACTTCGCATTGTGATGGAGCAAGTTCATGTTGACCAATCAAAAACACCCTATGACCACCCATATACACACAGCCAACACATACTGTAGCCACATTTCATTTTATTTTTTACTATTAGACGATTGAAACCCTCAGGATTATTATTTTTTTTCCCCTACAAAAAAGGAAACATGAGATGCATTCACTGACCTGGCAAAATGAACATGAATTGTTCAGTTAAATTTATACAATTCATAGAAATCATAATGCAAACTTTCTTTGTAAAATGCATAATACTGATCATATTGATTCCAGAGTAGATGATTGTTGAAATTGAACATACATTAAACCAATCAGTATCATATCATTTTAGTTGATAACTCAATATACTTAATTTTTTACAAAACATCCACTGTTTCGGTAGTGACCACAGTATTTTGTTCTCAAGGTTGTATCATATTCCCTCAACCTTAATGCTTAATCTTAACTCATAACATGCCTTATGTTGAAGTGTGAATGTTTGAAGCTACTGACCCAGAATCAGCACTTTAGTAACAGGCTGAAATAGAGGGGGATTAAGCTAGAATGCATGATCTGTTTGGTATTTGGAGCAAAACACCCAATGTTTTTTATATATCTGAGACCTATAATATATGCCTAACAATAGTATAAGAAGAGAACTTTAAAGTAACACACTGATTTTCAGAGTTTTATTTAAAAATGTTGGGATTTACCTGCTTACCATTCCATTTTGTCGCTACCGAAACGATCATGTCAATTACCGAAACGTAACCATATGTTTCGGTAGTGACTGTTTCGGTAGTGACGATTCTAGCTAAAATTAAGCATAACTAAACAATGCTAGCAAGAACATGGCTAGCATACATGTTTTTGAAGAGGTTTACACACATAAAAACCTAATACTTTGCATAAAACCCCCAAAAAGTTGACTCAATTGAAGATAATATGTGTTCGGTAGTGACAATTCTTAAGGTTACACGCCAATTTTCAGATTGTGTAACAGATTTATATCAAAAGTATGGGATATAGCTACTTGCCATTCAGCCATGAGGGACAGGGATGCAGTGTCACTGCCTTGTCAAAAATTCAGGGGTGTGGCTAAAAACCAGGCTCAGCCATTGGACTAAAACCCCTTGTGTGTGGTAGTGACATGAAAACTGGGGACATGATTTTTTGAGTGTAGTTTTTTTATTAAAAAAATGATACCCACAATAAATATAAATATTCCAACCTCTGTTTGAACGTAATCATAAAGGTCTTCTAAATACACCATTGAACAAAATAAAATAAAAATATTTGATGTTATTTACAGAAATTGAAATTTAGATGTCAGGGTTGGGGACAGCTACTTCCCAATAGAAAGTACCCTACCTGTATAAATGATGTTTTTGTATATATTAAGCTTATCACTATCTAATTTAATGCCTTGTGTTTAAATAGACCATAACATATTCTTAGTAAATATCTATGTCTGAATACTTAATTGTTTTGTTAAATAGTTTTTCTTGTTGTGGGACCGCACTTTTTACTAATTCGGTAGAATGCCCCACGAATGTTCTTAATCTCTCCACACCACTTGAATAAAATATTCCTGACTGTCAGGAATGTAAATGAAAAGCTTTGCTAAATCATCTAAACACATTTGGGATTGGTCTGAAGTACAGGCAGGTAAGTGTCAACACTTGTCCCACCTGCCTGTTCCCTGCTCTATTTCCTCATTACATTTGACACACTCTTTCCAAAAGCCTACCTCCCAACCACCCACTTCTTCCCTAGAGCTCTGATTTAAAATGATATACCTCCATCACTGCAGGCCCCTTCACTAACAGCATTATGCCATTCAGATAACACTTGATATCACCGGGATGTGTGTCTCGGCATTCAGGCGCTCTGATCTGATTATGCCCCTAATTGAATCAGCCTGTCAGCTCTGATATCACACTGCAATTCAAACTCATCCAGATATGGGAAGCTGAAATGTGGCATCTTTGATCAATGTCTGTTCAGTTTGGCCTCTGTAGAGTTTAAACTACAAAAATCATACACTACTGTCAAATAGTCATAAAAGAGCTGGTTTAATTTCGATATAAATTGTAAACTGTCTTAAGATGACGTATGCTGCTCATTTTCAGGTTAGTATTTTTATTTAGTTTCTCCTCTGTGACATGTCTCCATGCTTTACAGTTCAAAAAGTTATTTATTGTTCTCATCCTGCCTGTGCTGCAGCACCTCTTTTCACCCTCTGTCTGAAACCAGAGCCCAGTCTGCTCTGATTGGTTAGCTGGCTGGCTCTCTTGTGATTGGTCAACCGCTTAGATATCCCGCCCCTTAGCCATCACGTACAATGGGTTTGTACATAGCGTCAGTGTTGATCCTCCAGTTCAGTCCGTTGTCTAAGTGCACTCCCAGGTACTTGTAGTCCTCCACCACAACAACTATGTCTTTGCTTCTGTACCATGATTTTGTCACTCTAATTCAGTCATTCTAAAAGTAAGAAAAAAAAGTATCAACAATTGACCTTTCGCATAGCCACGCCCCTAAATGCCCGTTGTCCAATCATATTCGATCACGTGCGCGGCTCCCTGTGGAAGTCCGACAAGTTTAGCGTTCAAATTCATTGCGAAAATGGTGAAGCGTTGTGCTTATGGTCTTTGGAAATCGGATAGCAGATATCCCATAAGCTTAGAGGGGGGGGTGATATTTTACCCGTTTCCTAAACCCCCGAAAACTTTCAATGTTCGTATGTCATATAGCGCATTGGAAAACTTTTCGGAAAGGACACACTTTGCTAAAATCGAAAGTTCGTAATTTGACCCTAATGGGTTCCTCCGAGCTCTCGTAAATATCCCTATCAGTATTCGTTCACGGTTAACACCCCATTTTTTTCGAAAGAAATGTGAAGTTCCACACTGAACTTGGTCGACAACTATCATCCGTCCCATTTGTTAACTTACGTATTATACATCGCAAAACTTTGAAACATAGTTTGACAAATGTTTACTCCGTCAAGCACGGAAAAACTCACGTAACTTCGGTTAAATGTGTCATATTTTTTGTGTTGGTCAAAATCCTCCAAAGTTGACGACAACGCCGTGACGGACGAGTTACAAAGAGACAGTGAAATCTAGTCCCATCCCGTTACCGCCAGGCGCCCCGGCGTACGGCCGGAAATCAATTAAAATTTGTTAACTATTTTTTTTTTTAAAAATTTACCCAAATGAACAATCATGATTATGGCAAGGTGATCTGAGGAGCAATGCAGCGCTCGACGCAATGTTACTAGAGTTGAATGGCGTTTAGAGAGACGCGTAACACACGATAACACAACAAAGGGCCCCTTGGGAGTGTTCTTTGTGGCGACAACAATACAGACGCACCTGCATTCAATAGCCGGAACATTAATACGAAATGTTCGAATTTAACATAATAGTAGACTTCAAACCGCTGTCAAATTAAAGAATTTTGGTTCGAAACAAATAAACTTAGTCCGTACTTTGTTTGACAGTGCCTGGGGACGGCACAATCGATACTAATGATGTGAAAAGTCGTATTAAAGTCCGGCCCCTCCCTCCCTCTCACCGGCGACTCGCTTGTCGTCTCACGCCCCGACTGTCCACAGACAACTGTAAGGGGAATACACCTTATCACCCTTACGCTCGACCGGGATGTTTCATCAAAATCCCCAAGTTCAATCTGTTGTTACAGACGCCAACACAAGTACGAGTTACAAATACAGTAGATTACCAATTAGGAGTTGAGTGCTCGTAAAAGGCACGAATAGGTGGGCAAATTTTATGGAAAACAAAAATAAGTGACAAATATGGACGAGATTTGGTTTGTACGGTGAACAGTTTACTTTATTGTAAAGACACTTGACATAGACAATACTCGAATAACTCCTACAAGGCGAAAAACCCCCTAACAAGGGAACTAACATTTACAGTTACGTCTACCAGTCTGAAATAACCGAATATAAATTTTTGTGTGTGTACGCTAAAAACACACACACACAAGGTTCACTAGTCGCGGGGACCACCTATGTAGTTAACATACACCCTGGTGGTAGTTCACTGGGTAGGTGGACGGAAATCTAGTAAGAGTAGTAAAGTAAATCTCACACCACACACACACACACACACACACACACACACACACACACAGACACACACACACACGACACCACAACCACACCACACACACACACACACACACACAACACGACGACACACACACCCACACACCACACACACACAACACCACACACACACACACACACACACCACACACCACACACACACACAACACACCACACACACACACACACACACCACAACCACACACAGACACACCACACGCCTAACTGTATCTCCACAGTCGACCAATACATGTCTCTTCGTGGGACATCGCCAAACTTATATTTGTGTGTGAGTGGCTCCGGGACGACAATGGAGTGATTGTCGCCGGAGGAAGTTTTTTTTTTTTTTTTTTTTTTTTTTTTATTTTTTTTTTATACCGAGCCAACTTAGTTTCACTCTGTACCACAATTGAGGTTTCAAAGCTGTTGCAAGTGTTTTAGCTCTTTTTTCATTAGAATTGTTACAACTCCCCCTCTTCACATGGGCTAGCTTTAGTTTTAGACAGCATCCTTATTTGTTGGGAAGTTTCCAGGTTGTGTTTTTTATAGGGAATAAAATAGGTTTACGTTCTTCTGGCTTAACAGAAATTGTTCCCCTGCACGAAGGAAGCATAAGTAGAAAAAATGAACAAGGGTAACGGTGGCACGCCTCACTCAGCGTTTCGGTGCGGGGGGAACCATGACAACGATCAGGCTGTTGACTCTCGGTCTACGCAATTTGTTTCGGATACCTCCCAGAGGCATTGCAGCCTCAGCGGAATTGTCTGAGCTAAAACCTCGTTATGCGGCGTTATAGAGGTCAGCTGTTTTCCCCAGGTCATGCGATACCTCCCAATATAGGTGCATATTTGTAATCTTTTCTCCCTCCGTGTTGTAGTTATCTCCGTGAACAATGTCCAGCGCACGTTCTCACTTTTTGGTACTCGACATACAAGTTTAGCTGCTTAATAATAATAATAAAACCTTATTTTGTTATGTTAGTGGGTTACCGTAATTATACAACACAAACCAGATTCAATTGATGGCAAAGGACCACCAAAGACGTAGGTGGAACACAAGGAACACCCCCCAGCCCACGGGTGAACACGCTCCAATCCTTCAGCCCGTCATCCGAAAGGTAATTGTTTTACGATGTTTCATTTCGGTTTGATATTACTTACACGGACAACCAAAGAACAAAATGAACTGGGTGTCCATCGATTATTGCCCGAGTCGACAAGCACTGTAATAAACGTAATCATATATGTACCAGTTTTGCTGCTCTTCGTGTGGTCGAATGTCGACATCCAGCACACGAAATCGATTGCAATCAATCACTTTACAAATAGATTAATCCAATCAATTAAACACTACATGAGAAACGACGATCGACGATGCAATCGGCCAAAAATGAACCTCGTTCGCATAAAACACAAACAACTATAAAGCCGTATAGTCGAAACTACCCCGGACGGGCGTAAAGAAATAGCTGACCGCCGTACGAGAG
>NW_011369947.1:27546610-27558323 GCF_000735185.1 Notothenia coriiceps | reverse complement strand
TTAAGACTAGTCCGTAATCGAGGCGGAGGAGATAAAGAAAAAAAAAGCTCGAATTCCCCTGGGTTTTAGACGCAAAGAGATTGTCCCGAAGTTTTCTCCCAACCATAAAAACTTTTTTTGTTTGAAGGTTGTCTGCTTACAAAATTACCGGGTATGTTATACTAAAATTTTTATAATCGTACTATCCAGCGTGAAATTCAGCTTGGGACTTCGTTTTGAACCATCGTTTCTTTAAATGTTTTTTTAAAGTTAGTCTTAAAAAAAGACCATTACGGTGTGTATTACAGAATGTAACGTCAATGTCCGACAAAACTACGTTTCAAGAATATTCGTGTTGTTCATTGGGTATATTACTTGTGTCACTGAAATTGAAGACCTATGTTGACATGTATTTTTCATTAAATGGTTTCGTGATAAAAGGATTTTGATAGTGGTTTTCGGAATTTTGTCAAAGAACTAAACCAAGCATTAAGACTTTTTTACATTTAATTTTGGTGGTAGGTTGTATAAAAAATGTCAAAAAGACATTTGAAGTGGTGTTTTCAAAACCGGATTTGTCAAAGACGAAACCCGCTGAAGAACTCTGTGTGTTTTTTCATTGGTTTATTGCTGTAGTATGTTTACCGACATACACCTTGTGCGACGTCCAACCGTACAAGCTGGGAATAGGTTATTTCATCATTGATACCGGGTCCACACAAATTTGTCCGGACCTCAACGGAAGTAACAGGGGAATTGTTATAGGAAGAAATAATTATGTAAATTTGACACCTAAACCAAATTATAAAAAAAATGCGACGTAAGGATCTTTCTTTTGGTATTGATCGAGATACCTTTGTTCACAAGTCCGTTAACTTTTTGGGGTCGACTAACTTGTAGAAGGAGACGAGACGTTGTGAACTGGGTCAAACAAGCTATAGTCCTCCAAGTATTACATTGTGAACCACAGGGTGGCCTAATCACATTAATGTACTTTACTTATGAATATTAATGTACATCTGTGAAGACTATTGACGTATAAAACGGGACCACAGCGAACATAAAGGACCTAGGATTCGTGGTAAGAGGTGTCTAGTACCCTTTGACTTTAGATGGGACCTGTGAAGGAAAGATAAAAACCCCCGGACCTCTCAGGTGTTCCCTCAGCTGATAACCCTATTACCACACGGATGGCGTCCGTATGGAAGGAGACCCTGAACAGGAAAATACTTACGGGAACCTCAAGAGTAGACCATCTCTAAAATTACTGAAATGAGAAAGAAATGTGACCGAAACGACCTGTTCCAGGAGTTTTACTCCAGCCTTTGGGTAAGGACGAGAGAAAACAGACCGTGGTTCCTCTTTTGAGGGCGTTTTACACAGTGTAGAAGTCACATAAATAATCATAATAGTACGACCTGCATGTCAATATCTCAACCTGCACACGTAGCACTCCACCTCTCCTGACGGTGTAAAAATTAAATCTTCTGATTCAAGACTATGAAAATGATTCGTTTGGCTTATTCACGAACAAGTGCTGGTCGTCTAATGCTGACTTTATTATCTACAGTTAGGTTAAGGAAAAAAGAATACGAGATAGAGAGAGTCTTCCTTCGAATTAGCGTAGTAGACAAATAGGTAAGACCTGAAAATTATAAAATTGTGTCCCAAAGTTCCTGAAAGAAGGGAAACATCAAGTTACGCTAACATAAATAGAACTCAATTGAAAAATTACCTAAATAGAAAATTAGAAACACCAGAACAAAAAGTAGATGGTAAAAATAACCGGGTCTTGAGTTAATCTTTTTATTAATTCCGAGTTTTCAGTAATGGCAACTCAATTTATTTCTCCTCAAGTTTGTTTATTAGTGAAAAGTCGTCTCACGTCCCACAGCACTTCCCCACTGCGGCTACTTTCGTGCGAAGTAAATCTAAAACCCATTTACACCTTCCTGAAGTCTTTTTCAGTTTACAAAACACGGATAGCCCTTATTTGTCTTCTTTTTCACCTGGTAGAACATACATGGACACTGAATCTTTTATTACATAACTCCGCCAAAATAATTGGGTCAATTATTTTAGGAAGAAAAACATCGGTCAAACTTAACTAAAAATGTTCAATAATTAACTAAGGATAGATGGGGTCGAAAGGTTACTTTACCTAGTTGTCCGACCCTTACAAGTGAAAAGAGTCCCAACGTCCACAGGTGCGCCGGTCTCACTGCAGTTTGGTAACACCTCTACTATAAAACAATCTACTGCAAGAATGTTTTTCCTCTGCGTAACGAAAGGGAGGATTTCGTAGTGATACAATGTGAAACGCGAAGGTAAAATCGACCCGAGGTGTGTAACCCCATGCACTATCCGAATCCCCTTTGCACACATGTGCCCACTGGAGGTAGTCTTGGTCTCGACCGGTCGTTGGTTAGTCTTCGTCCTGACCGAGACTCAAAGTCTGTCTCCACTTTTCTCCAAGCACGTCGTGTCCTTCAACGTTTCTATTTAATGGAAAACTTTGTAATTTGCTACCCGTACTGTACAGTGTCATCTCTGTGATGTTATTTTTGTATTTGGACCTTTAATCGTATCCCGGTGTTTTTGTTTACATAAACCGTAGAGCCTATCTTAATCCATCTTTGGTTTTTGGTTTGATTTTCTCACACCTTAAACATCTAAGTATGGTGTAAAGTTACTATTTATACGACAACATAATGACACACTTACACTAATTCGTTTTACTGGATGGTTCAAACGAAAAAAAATTACCATTTCTCCTATTATACAACTATAACTAAACTTTACACAAAGACCGACGGGGGATCACCGGTATGTTAGTCAAATGACCGTTCAAAATATTTCTGTTCACCCTCAATCGGATCATAATGCCGTGTTGAACTCTTCTAACAATTAATTATTTAAGTTATTAATGAAAAAATATATTAATATTACTCACTATTTGATTCAGTAAGATTAGTCCCAAGTAAAACGTCTTTTCACCTACCTAGTTTTAAAGTTAAATTCGGTTGTGATAAAACGCCATCCTGTTTAAACCACGTCAAGGATTATTTCTGAAACAGTATGGAGCTCAAATGCTTTTTCTCTTGCGGGTTTATCACAAGGTGAGTTCTTATTTTATTTCCTGCTTTTTAAACACATGTGTTCTCCAGTACAGGTTAGCTCTGAGTGTTAGCGAGGCTTGCTAATGTAAACAAAGACGAGATTACGTCCAAAACACGTCAGGCATTGTTTCTGATAGCAACTCTCTGTGGGTCCGCCACCGATTTGACGTCAGATCGGATGGAATCTGTATCCGCTTGTTGTACACCCATTTTTAAAAGATTTGGGTACGGAGGAAAAGAGAGAGGGTTTCATTTTCTGACGCTGTGAGTTCCCCGACGCACCGGGGACACATATTGATGTATAAAAGACATCACAAAGTGCATTTTGCATGATAGGTCCCCTTTAAAGTCAAATACATAAAGACACCATGGCTCTAGGTCACTGCATCAGACGCCATCCTTAGCCTAAAATCAATACAGATTTTATTTTTGGGATGATTTTTATAGTTTCATTGCAAAGCTTTCTCTTAAAATTGATGCTTGAACTCTACTTAGGCCTATTCCATAAACGCACAGAGGTTTACAGGGGTGGGACTATGTTTTGACCGCAACACGTCAGTTTTAGAGTTCACCGTTTCAATTGATGAGCTCTTTAAGCTTTGCTAACGGCCTGCAGGAATCAGCAGGCTTTCACAATAAAGCAAATATTTCTTAAATGTCCCATGTCATGCTTTTCCGGTTATTACCCGTCCCCTTGTGTGTTATGAAGGTTTTTCTGCATGTAAACGGTCTGCAGAGTCACAAACCCTCAAAGTAAACCCTGTAGCGAGTAAAACTCTAACACAGAAAAGACCTGTCTATGCTGCCCCAGAACGCCTCGTTGGAGATTTCTCTTTTTCCATTTGTTTCCAAAATGGACCAAACCCGCGGAGCTCCTCACACACCAGGACCTTTAGCATACATTTTCAACTAACAGGGAGTCCCATTGACTTGCATAGAGCTCCCTGGTTCGGCTGTGAGTGTTTGTGTGTGCTCAGGATGAGTTTCGCGCTGTCCCGCTGTATCGCCGACCCGGAAACCACACCAGTAAGCCAGCTCACTGAGCAGCGAGCCTCGCAACGTCCCGACCAATCAGAGCACACTGGGCTCACAGGGAGGGGGGGGGACAGGAGCTCCAACAAGCCGTGTAGGACAGAGAGTGAATACACATACTATACAGAGATGCTGTATGAGAAACCAATGTGAGTTTGGAAAATTGCACAATATAAATCTATTCTAGTAGACCTCAACAATGGAATTATGATCAGTAGAAATGGCCATGACATGGGACCTTTTAAGCGATTTTATGGATATGTTGAGACAACACAAATCGCTTGGTTAGCTTTAGCTATCGTCAAGTATCTAAGTATCGCCACATTTGAATGACTTTGAAAGAATCAAGACAGGATCTATTATAAAAGTGTTTTTGTATCAAGTCTTCTGCACATCATTTAAGTTTCTGGGGAAAGATCTATAAAGTTAATTCCCAAAAGTTTCAGGCAAAACTGTAATTTATGAGCAGAATTGTTTTGTAATTAGACTGATTGACTTCCCCCATAACAAATTGCACCTAAATTCTCACGGAGGAGTGCTCATTAACAATCGTATAGCTTCACACCAAACGTGTGGCGGTGCCAGATGTAACATCCTGCTGCTGGCTGCTGTCTGTGAGCAAAACACTCGCTGCAGTGTCACCTGCTCTGCACCTGAAAGTGTTTTAATGCTGTAGTCTGCAGGTCTATGTTCTGCTTGAGATGTATCTGTGTGTCAAATGAACTCGCTGCATGTCACCAGGAAGGGAGAGCTGTATTGTTATTCTATAGAAACAAAAAAAAAGTCCTGTCGGTGGAGTGCAGATATCCCGTCGTCCCTACTGTCAGAATAGTGGGGATGATTACATTCTTTAACATTATAAAAAATGCTGAAGATAGAATGTCAATTTGCGAGGTTAAAAAGAACATATTATGGTCATTTTCAGGTTCATATCAGTATTTTGACATGTCTCCACGCTTTAATGTTCAAAAAGCTCTATATTTTTCTCACACTGCCTGTGCTGCAGCACCTCTTTTCACCCTCTGTCTGAATCCGGAGCCTGCTCTGATTGGTTAGCTGGCCGGCTCTGTTGTGATTGGTCAACCGCATAGAGATGTGTCGGCTATGTCCCACCCCTTAGCCTATCACATATAATATGTTGAAGTGCCAGCCAATAGAAGTGCGAGTGTGTCTTCTCTACGGGGAATTACCAAAAAAGGGATTTATTAATTTACCTTACCTGTAGTTCAGGATATAATTGCTCTACGGAGGAGAACACACTTTTCTATGGAGGTCAGTTTTAACACACAAGAGGAGAGGGAAAAGCACAAAAAGCATAATAGGACTTCTTTAGATACTGAGGCTGATCCACTGTCTACACTACAGCATGCAGCCAGGTTTCTTCCTGGATAAGTGAGTGCTTGCAGGAACGAGGATGAGATCCGGTGTTCAGAGAGTTTGAAGTGTTCTGCTCTATTCCCTGGGAGAAATATCCCTAACTTCAAAACCTAAGCTTCAGTGGTGCTGGGATTCAGTTTCTAGTTTAGCAACACAGCACTGCGGGTACAGACTGCACAAGGAAATTCAAACGGCAAAGAGTTGTCTCTCCGTGGCTAAGACACAAGTATTTGAAATATCGTATTGCCCATATTTGCCTGTTCAGACACAAGGACGGCAGTGAATAAACAACAGGAAAACAATTATACCATAATTGTGCACAATATAGAGTGATGAGTTGTAGGCTGACCCGGAACTTAGCATGGGATTTTCCCACTGGATTTCGCCATGTTGCAAAAAATACACTTATTTTAATCTCCACATATTAACAACACTTTGTGATAGATCCAATCAGCAGAAATAAAAAGCTTACGCTAGGTTGAAAATGAACTGCTTCACAGTTGCATGGCTGCAAATCATCACCTCTAAGCTCAAGGCAGACTGGTGTCAGCGTGATGTTAGTTTATTTAGATACTCATTAGCAACCATCTTTTTTATGACACATAGAAGCTTCAGAGATTCCCTAGTGGTGTATGATGACGTATTTTATGTTGTAGAACAAAACATGCTTATCTTGTCTGCTTGTCTTAACCACAGACCTTATTCTAACCTCCAACATTAAAAAAAAAAAAACATAGACTTTGAGACAAGGGAACCTTTAGTGGTAAAATGCTAAGTTATTTCCAGGTCATTAGGACTCACACAATTACATCAGGCTGACTGAAAGTTGCTACGACGGTGGATGTTATTGACATGTTGCTGCCTCAAGGAATTGTGGGATGGCATTTTGTCTGCTAAACGATGGTCAAGTGTACTACATGCAAAAGGAGATAAGAATGGAAGCACTGAAGCGCCTTTCTTTTGCATTTAGAAATACATCCACCATGGATGCCACTTAAATACATGCAGGTCAATTCACTCTGTGAAGAAGCCTTTCTAAGCAAAAAAGGCTATTCAGAAGCAGCCAAGCAAAAGAGGCAGGCATTCAGATACTTAGTGGAGGCCTAAACAGGTGCCAGCAAATAAGGATAACAGGCTTCTGCAGGAGAAGACAGGTAATTAGGCGGGCGGCGTGTGGTGCAGTGGGTTGTGCGTTGGTGTTCGGATCAGGGGGTCACAGGTTCAAACCCCACTGCAGTCAGCATGTCGTTGTGTCCCTGAGACACTTCACCCCAAATTGCTCCTGTGGGGATTGCCCACAGTACTGAGTATGAAAGTCGCTTTGGATAAAAGTATCTAACAAGTGACATGTAATGTAAAAAATGTAATGTAGTTAGGGAAAAGGGGAGGGGCCAAACAAAGTGAAAGGCAGATTCTCTTAAAGCAGTTTCAAATCTCATTTTCAGAGACCCTTCATTACAAACAAAGACCTGCTATTATACTTTAGAATAGAGGTTTGATACAGAATTTGAACAAAATCTCATCGATTGACTTTAAAGAGAAAATGAAATAGCTGCCTTTTGTAACATATTCTCATTTGCATGATGACATTCATTCGACGCGGGTTGAATTGAAAACATGAAGGGCAAAGACCTCCACCACTTTAATGTTCGAATCACAATTACATCTTACATGATTACATTTTTCTCACTACCATTACAAAGAAGCATACCATTTCACAACTTGCCTTTTGTTGCATTATGATGTGATGAAAACAGAATCTTTTAAAGTGCCGACTCACCTATCACCCTCACTGTGTACGACACAGCACATTCCTAATTATAATTTATGGTTTTATAATCTTCGATACCGTCAAAGAGTCCCGCTGCTGCGTGTCTCTCCCTGAACATCTGTTGTACTTTGTGAATATTTATCCCAACTGGTTGTGATTTTCTCATTTATTGCACACCAGAATAAAAAGTCACAGTATTATTGCAGGAAGCTGTCGAGCGAGTATGTTTAATGATTTATTGCATACATCATTTTTATCTATTTCAGAAAAAACTTGTAAGCCGGGGCAAGTTTATTTATATTATGTAATATTTGTTTTATCACAAAGGCAACTCAAGGTGATTTACATAAAGCTTGTGAGGCTGGACATTAGAAAACATAACTTGCTTGGTGGAGGAAACAAATGAAAGAGAAAAATGATTGATGGACAATCAAATTAATCATATCGTTAAAAAAAAAAAATATATATATATATATATATATATATAGTCACTGCGATTCTGATAACTCTCAAACTACAGTGGACATATTGGGTGTAACTTAAATAGAAAAATGTAATTATGTTATGAAACACTTTTTTGGAAAAATATGAGAATGAAGAGAGGTGTTTGAAGATGAGAAATTATTGTATATGTATGTATAAATGTAAATGTATGTAGGAATAAATTGCATAGTGATTTTAAAGGACAATCATTGATAAAGTAAGGGGTGGGAATTATTAAGCATTTGCTTCCTCCTACTCACTTTCGGACACATATGATTTATTATTATTATTAATATGAAGACTTTTTATTCCGTTTTTTTGTTGAATATACAAATATTACCATGTGTGGATAAATATTGTATTTAACAATACGGTATTTTGTTTTTCACATTTGTTATTTTTTATTTGTTATTTTTTAATCTGTTCGAAATAAAGATTNCCCGATTTTTGCGGGAGACTCCCGATTTCATTGCCCTCTCCCGGTTTCCTCCCGGGGTCATATTTCTCCCGCATTTCTCCCGATTTCTGACAAAATCCGATTTACTCAGGACTGTTTCCACTCGGACTTTAATACAGCTGCACCATTGTTTGGTTTCCATGGTAACACGTCTCTTTAGTAGCGCGCGCAACTGAACGTCTGAGAGGAGGGAGGCAGATAGTCACAGAAAACAGAACAAAAATCGACAACTACTCTACTCTCTGCTCACTCCTTTCCTGCCCACACATATGCTCCATCAAGGATGGTGCTACAGGCCGCAAGGCATTGCACTTAGAATTACAATAAGCATGTTAATGTTGATCTAACAGCTCCGGCGATCCACTAGCATTTTGAAATGCTCTTGATTTCTGAGGTCTCAAGTTTGGCAAGTATGTGGAAGGGTGAAACATTGGTTTAAGAAGAACCCATTACATTTTGAAGCGGATCAGAATCAGAGGGCGGATACACACATTACAGCTTTTTCTGTCTGCCCCTTTCCTTAATCGGGCAAGCCCCAAACAACCGGGCTTGGGCATGACTAGGATGGTCCTAATGAGGAGAAATACTATCCCATCTTTATTTAATATTTACGGCAAGGGCACATCATGTTTTTCAGTCATGTTCAACAGTTGGAAATCATTTAACAAATGTCCGTGGAGTGGAAATGTTATTTTTCTTGAGCACGGGGCTGATTATTCCGGCCTGTGATATCTCAAACACGTTTCCTTTTTCCCTAATGGAAATGGCCTTTGCTGAGGTCTGCAATCACCGAGTAACCATTTGGATAACTTCACGATCAACATTACAAAGAAAAGAAAGGAAACAAGTCTATTATGGGAAAGAGGTCCTCTTTACAGTTGCAGCCAGGGAGTGATTGCGGAGGACACCTGTGCTGCAAACTAAAAGGACAATTGATACCGCTGGCAGCCCACTCGGTAGAACTTTGATTCCATTTAAAAAAAATAAGCATAACTATTATTGCACAGTTAGAGCCATCACATGCTGTAAATTCAAGGTTGCATACATTTCTTTTCAAGTCCCCGCTAATTGCTTCTCCTCAGGCGCATTGTCTCAGAGCCTGATCACGGCGCTCAGTCACCTGTTGTGTTTAATATACACGAACATCCGTATAAAGATTTACTGCTGTGCTTCAGAAGGAACACTTAAAGGACATCTCACTCTCCCAGTGTGCTCTCCTCTCCTGCCCGGAGATTCCTCACTGATACTCTGGGGAGGGGGGAGGGAGTCAGACAAGATAGCAGAGACAAGGTTAGCTTTTCATGAAAAAATGATGCATTGTCCATCACTGTAGAATCTGGAACAGCACACTACAGCATAGGGGCTGCATATAGTGTCTTAATTGACACTGGCTTAGTTCCCATGAAACAAGAGTGGAATATAAATGCATTGTGTGCATGTGACTTAAAAACCACAGTAGCCCTCTTGAGAATTTTCTGCACAATAAAAATAATAGTTCAATCAAAACATAAGCTATTCTTTTGTCGGGCCTAACTAAATTTGAATTATTTATTGCCTGCGCCATTCTGTATTGAACCTAACGTCTTTCTCGAGTTTAGCTTCGACAGCGTTTCTAATGTACATATTTTGTCTTTGGTCAGTTAAAAAGTGGGCCCAAAACCCCCCATGTTTGCTCCCTTCCTTCACACAAGAGGAACCCTTTCCCCGAAGAGACAATTAGAGGGAGGAACCTGTGTTGCCTCAGCAAGCAAATACAATTCCAGAGATGTAATAAGACAGAAGTGTGACTTAAGGCAATAGAGGAAGCCACCACAGACACATTACCGAGTGCTTTTCTGATTAAAGCTGCAACAGCTATAATAATATGACAAATGGTGCGGGATTTTATATAATCAGAGTCATTATGTTCCTTGTACAGCTGTTTATAGGGAAAGCATTCATGTGATCCTGTTCGAACGTAGTTTTTTTTGTAGGGGGGAGGAGATGTAAAGGGAGGAAACAGCTTGACGTTAAAGTCAGAACGAAGAGGTGCCGTCTCTGCGGGTTTTATCTTCCAGAAAAGGAAAGGCTGCCCTCTGGTCCCTTGTGAAGCAATTTGTTGAGGCAGCCCATAAATTACACAGCAAGGCTTTGGTGACACTAATGACAGACAGGTCACATCCCGATTGAAAGGTCTAGATATAAAAAGCAGCTCAGATTTGTCTATTCCTTGTGAGAAGTTACTCACACTGAGTGGGAGGACATGCTATGAATCAATCGGAGCAGAGTACAGCTTGCAGGACAGGAGCCCTGAGCCTAATCAGGCTGCGTAGAGTGTGTCACAAAAATCACACAAAGTTTGAAAAATCCTGAATAGTTAGAAACCCCAAAGAAGGCAAACACTGTAACTTAATGTTGTCTAAGAAACCTCGAGTTGATATATGTAAACTCTTACTGTATTTCAGTACGTCTTGCAGAGTTAAATTGAAATCTAGTTCTTATCATCCACATACAAATTGCATTATTTTATTCATTACTAAACAGCAAAATAAATCAGTTGCCTTTCCTGTTCCTTTTTTTCAGCACAGCGTTGTTGTGGTTTGTTTTTAAGAAAGTACACCTGCCTACTTCCACATTGCATCTCCTGTATTTTACATGTAGAAATAGAAACACATGATAATGTAGCACCTGTTACTGCCTTGTGTCACCAAATTCATATTATGCTCATTTTCAGGTTAGTTTGTTTGTATGTAGTCTCACAGGGACATGTCTCCATGCGTTAATGTTCACAAAGCTCTTTTTCTCATACTGCCTGTGCTGCAGCACCTCTTTTCACCCTATGTCTGAAACCAGAGCCCAGTCTGCTCTGATTGGTTAGCTGGCCGGCTCTGTTCTGATTGGTCAATGGCTAAGAGATGTTCTGCCCCTTAGCCTATCAAGTTCAATGTGCTGGAGCGCTAACCAATTGGAGAGAAACTCCCTCTGGGGACAACTTTGGGATTTTAGCCTTTGCAGACCATTTACATGCACACAAACCTATAAGACACTACAATAAAAAGCATAATAGTACCCCTTTAAGAATTATATATATATACACAATCTATTGGCATGCTATTTAAACTTTTTTTCATTTTTTTTTTTTTTCATTTTCAATCTTTATTTCGAACAGATTAAAAAATAACAAATAAAAAATAACAAATGTGANACGACAACATCGTGTTTTATGGCGAGGGATGCGTTTCCATGGAAACTGCACACCTCTCCATGCCTCAACAGCTCTACGTCAAATAGGACATCTCACCATATGCAGTTTCCATGGAAACGCATCCCTCGCCATAAAACACGATGTTGTCGTAACGCCTATGAAAAGGGTCAAAACAGCACCAGACTTCAGATAATGGTTAACGGTCCATTATGGGGTGTAATCATATGCCGTTTCCCTCGTCATAAAAGACGATGTCGCTATAACTCCTATGAAAATGTTCAAAAAAGTGCTCAAACTTCACATGTGTGCTA
>NW_011369947.1:27545689-27546550 GCF_000735185.1 Notothenia coriiceps | reverse complement strand
CTCCTATGAAAATGTTCAAAAAAGTGCTCAAACTTCACATGTGTGCTAACAGTCCAGCCATGAAGACATCTACGGACATCTACAGTTTTGAGATTTCTTCAATTGCCGTTGCCATGGTAACACAATGCTCACCTTGAAACACGGTTTTCTCATAACTTCAGTGAAAATGCTCCATACGGCCCAAAACTTCACAGGTTTGGTAACGATGCAGCCATCAACGCATCTAAGCGTATTATGGGATGTCATCAAATGCTGTTGGCATGGCGACAGATCATTCACAATCAAGTTAGTTCAAAAGTTTGCAAAAGTTTGTGTTCAAATATTCTGCTGCTTTTCCAACCTTTTTACTTTCTTTTCTTCTCTCATCACACATTCAAACCCCCAGTGTTCATGTATCATTTCAAACTAATTTATTCACTTTCTTCTTACACATTACATTTCAGCATAGCAGTTTAGCGTCAGCTTTTCAGCATAAAGCATTCCCACTAGCAATTTCTTCAGGAATTGCATTCTCTAGTTTTAGTTGTTGTGCTTGTAAATGGTCCGCAAAGGCTAAAATCCCTGTGAATAACTGATGACAAGTGAGCTCAGGCATGAGGGAGGAATATCATTATGTCTCAGTGGCGTTTCGGAGCGTATCAGCGTCACCTGGAGCAGAAAGCTGCATGATACAAACTGAACTCTCACAGTCCAGAGGAGCGGCAGAATGTGCTCCTTCCCCGAGGAATACACACTCTGACAGACAGAAGAGCACCTGTCTGTCACTGAGTCCCACCCTCGCCCCCAGCTGCAGGTGTAACACACACACACACACACACACACACACACACACACACACACACACACACACACACGAGACCT
>NW_011369947.1:27536488-27545607 GCF_000735185.1 Notothenia coriiceps | reverse complement strand
GTCGTCGTCGTCGTCGTACGTCGTACGTACGTACGACACGACACACACACACACACACACACACACACACACACACACACACACACACACACACACACACACACACACACACACACACACACACACACACACACACACACACACACACACACACACGAGACCTTTTTCATGTTTGAGTCACATTAAACTGTTTTGTTTGCCAAATGTTGCTCCACGTCATTACTTCTAGGAACAAATAGCAATAGTACACAGTTAGGATATTTTGTCACACATCTTTTGACATACTTTGTGTCACAATAATGGTTCAACCTTACAAGTGAAATACCTTTTAATCACCAGAGAAAGAGCAACAGAAGATCTTGAGAATGTGTCCTGCAGTGTTTCTGTGCCCGGAGGAGCTTTTCCTGTCTGGTCAAACCTGGGGAAGAGAGTCGACTCATTCCTCGCGTGAGAAACAACATGAACACTCACACACACTCACGCTCACTCTCACACACACTCCAGGATACTTCTCTGATACACTCACTGTGCATTACACAAGTAGCCCAAGTATAATTTGAATTACCACAGACAACTATACATAGTAAAGAACGACCTTTAAAAACACCTTAAGATTCCTACTTTCCAAAATCAAAACACCGTAGAATTTGATGGCAGGTTTCACGGAGAAGTTCACGAGATAATTGTCTATTTCACCACAGAAGGATTAAAGTGAAGCTTGCAGAAGTCTCATTTGAAACTCAAAAACAGCTTGAACAGCATCCTCATTTAAGACTCTCTTTAAGACAGTTCATAAAGAAGATTTAAACGATGCAGGGACTTAAGAGGGTCTTACATTGTTCCCCTGAAGACACAGAGGTCAAATAAAGTCTCTTCTACCAGCAGTACGACCTTGACTCTTGCAAGCAATTCAACTCGAAATGTTTCTGGGAAAAAGTTGGTTAATTGGCGGCTAAATATGGTTCATTTGCACGTCTATTTAAAGCCTCTGTAGTTGTTGCTTTTTCTGACTCATCGATATTCTTAATTCTAAAAACGTCCTCCAGTCTCACGAATGATCGGAGTGGCGCAGTTGGCTGTGCGTTGAGCCGCCAGGCCGTTGTGTCCTTGGGCAAGACACTTCACCCGGATTTGCTCCTGTGGGTATTGTCCACAGTACATGACCGTTACATGTATGATATGTGTGTAATGTGTATTTCCAAAGCGCCTTGATGACTTCGAGGTGTGAAGATGGCTGGAGTGGCGCAGTGGGCTGTGCGTTGACCATAGGATCAAGGGGGCGTTGGGGATCACCAGTTTGAAACCCGCCGCCGCTGCGTCTGTAAAGCCGTTGTTTCCTTGGGCAAGACACTTCACCTGAATTTGCTGGGTATTGTCCACAGTACATGACCGTTACATGTATGATATGTGTGTATTTGTAAAGCGCTTTCAGCATCTGGAACATTTTTATTATTATCAGCTCTAACTTCCTTTTACATCTTTATTAAAGTAAATGGATTTGTGACAGCACACGCTTTCAATAATTCAGGATTTTATTTGGAGTTTCTTCCTCTAAAGTATTCTGTGTTTGCCACTCACTAAACTTTGCCTCTGTGTGACAGATGGAGCGCGAGCCGGTGTGATCTCTCCTCACTGAAGGCAGGAAATGAGCTGCTGACATCACCAGGAGTCACGTGGGAATATTTAAACAAACTAAAGGTCTAGAGGGGAACCAGAAACGGGATCCTACAGGTTTTGTATTACTGGTTTTATGTTTCAGTATTTGTAAGCAACTGCGACTGAAAGAATATTGCTTTATTTTACTTTTTTACGGTTATTTCATTTTTTTGTGTTGTTATTTTTTTAAAGAAGGGGCAGGCAAACTAAGATGTTCTTCTCCCGGCTCCTTTCCACCGTGCGCTATACAAACAATCAACCAGTATAAGTGCACATGTTAAATAACTGCCATGTGTGGATTAAACAAATAAATAAATACATACAATTAAATGTTTCAATCTTTTATTGGACATTTGACTTCTTCTGTCTATATATTTATTTGTATTCCTTTTGATTGTACTATCTTTTTTATTGTATTCTAAAATGGAGGAAGTATTCGATTATGATTCAAGCTTAGGCAAGTTAGATTTTCAAGGCTTTTTTAATGCCACTAAAAATTAAATATGACACCAATATTACTTGCTATTTTCCGCCATTTGTATATGAGAGATGCTTTTGGTTAAATATGATATTTTCCCAAAGTTGTAACCAACTGTATAGTGATTTAAAAATTCAACATCAGCAAATCCCTTTTCCCCTTTCTTACTGTTAAGTTCTTCTAAACATTTGAAAGACTGATTGAAGACATTTTAACACCAATTCCAGCTGTATGTTCAGATAGATTAATTCACAAGACTTTGAAATACCACTAAACATTTAATTCAAGGTCAAGTTTACAAGCAATTTCCCACCATCCAGATCTGTAAGAGGTGTTTGTTTTTCCTTTTTGAAGACGTTACCTTAACTATTTTGAGATGTTTACATGCAAATACCAGTAAAGGCCATATCTTTGGATCAATGTATTCATTCCCGAGGGATTTAAAACATGTTCAAATATCCCCAGGGACCCTGAACAAAGATGTGAATCTCATATCTCATCTTAAAATGGAGGACCTTAGCGGAAATGACATTTGATTGTTATCGAACTTAGATCAAACAGCTCAGAGGTTCAACATCATTAAGACCAGAACATCAATATCATGAGCAGCGTCAAAGAGCTGCCTTCATGATTTACTGAGTCAGACTTTAAAGCAAAAGACTCAAAGTGTGTGGAGAAAGATCTTGTTACTAATCAAAAAACCTCAGATTTGATGAAAAGTAAAAACCACTGCGTTCGTCCCCCGACACCTGGCAGAGGAATGTCCAAAAGATATTGATTTACAAGTTTGATGTAATCTTCCATCTAATCTGGACCCCCTATCATAAAGATTTTATATGCCCTCCATTAAAAAGCAGTGCATTACTGGAAAAGAAAATACATTTTTAAATCGTTTGAACCAGAGGTGGGAAGTAAAAAAGTACATTTACTCAAGTACTGAACTTAAGTACAATTTTCATTTAATGCTACTTTGTACTTTTACTCCACTACATGTATTTAATACCTTTAGTTACTTCACAGATCTGGATGAAGGATGTGAAATATAATCAAGTGTTAAATCAGACTTTAGTTCCACCTGGAGTAAATCCACCAGCTACCCTGCAGTATACAAAGTCATTCAAACTAGCTGCACCTTTACCAGCTTTGAGAACACTCTCATGATCAATCATTATAAAACATATCATATCTATTATTCTGAAATGGACCAATCTGCACAACGACTACTTTTACTGTCGCTACTTTCACTATATTTTGATGATAATACTTTTCTACTTTCACTTGAGGAACATTTTGAATGCAGGAGTTTTACTGTAACAGAGTATTCCTACACTCTGGTACTTCTACTTTTACTCAAGGACAAGATCTGAGTACTTCTACTTTTACTCAAGGACAAGATCTGAGTACTTCTACTTTTACTGAAGTACAAGATCTGAGTACTTCTACTTTTACTNCATGTCTGAAGTTTAAAAGACAATTTATTCGCTGTTTATAAAGAAGGATATTGGTTCTATTATTTTACCATAGCTTAAAGGTAGGGTAGGTAATTCACTTCAGAAACACTTTTTGTTACATTCCATTGAATGTTCTTAATATCCCGATAGCAATGAATAAATCAAATGCTTTGACAATAAATATTCAAATATTTCATCTGTGGAAGCCGTGGCGCTGTAAAAAGCTAGACCAATTATCTGAGCGGGCCCGGGTCAGATAATTGGCTGGCCTACCTGCCTGTCAGCCTTCCATCTCGTGCACAAACTTATCTCGTGCCCTCATTGCTCATTTGCGTGTTCGTGTGTGTTGGAGGAGGGGCTCTGTAAGGAAGTCTGAAGGAAGGGGCAGATTTTTTGTGGCTGCGTACTTTCAAATTCTAGCGCACTCGAGCTGGCTTCTCAATTCTTACCTACCCTACCTTTACATCTAAAATGTAATCCCACTGTAACATTGTTAGACTTTTTTTTGCATTGCCAAATAAGAGAATAGAGCATTGTACCTGATGCTGCTAATTCAGCGACTGGTTTCTTAGTGATATGGGACATGAAGCCTACAATGGAGAAGATGACAAGGCCAGCGAACATGCTGGTGCAGGAGTTGATACCGCACACTATGAGGGAGTCCCTGAAGAGAAAGAAAAACACTTCACAGTTAGGTGAAAGAACATTACTTGATATGAACAATCGGGATAAAGAAAGCGTGTTCCTACTTGTATACATCGTTGTTGTAGGGGTTGTAGCTCCCCAGTGCGATGAGCGAGCCCAGGCCCAGTCCGTAAGAAAAGAAGATTTGAGTTGCTGCATCCAGCCACACCTGTCAGAAACACACACACTTCCAGGTTCACGTCTGTTTGTCTTTGATCAGGTTTGTGCGATTGGATGAAACTGTCTACCTCAGAGCGGAGGAGCTTATTGAAGTCTGGAGTGATGTAGAAGCGGATCCCATCTATGGCTCCAGGCAGAGTGACCCCACGGAAGAACAGGATGATCAGCATGATGTAGGGATAGGTGGCTGAGAAGTACACAACCTGAGAGAAACATAGAGGACATTTATCTTTTTAAGTGTTTAAAGGGCATTGATTTATATTCTAAATCAAAGCCAAAAACCCATATGTGGCTTTAATGAGGACTAAAAAGTCAAGCATACCTGCTTTCAAATTAAAGCCATCCCAGAATCACATGTATTCGTCCATAAGAGGGGACATTTATATTGTTACAGCAAAAGTGAAGAGCCAAAGATAGTAAATATATTAGTCAAGAGGCATGAATAAAACATTTAAGATAAAAACAATTGAAAATTACAATAACAAAAATGCACATGCAGGTGGACAACATACTGTCAAAGTACCAGTTACAGTATATAAAAACAAGTGTAGAATCCTGTATAATTAAAAAACTGATGAGATGCAAAACTGTTCTTCAGTAAGAGTAAAATATTTCCATACCTTCTCTTTGCCTTGAAGACTTTCCCAGAGCCTTACGTGTCTGGCCTGCAGCTCTGTTGCATAATCATTATGTTTAATTGGTGCTGTCCGTCACGATTTGGGCCGGGGGGGAATTCATTTTTCTCACTGCTCTCAGATGCCACACATTCAAATCCAATTATCCACTAGCAGTGAATGTGTAAACGTGTTTCTGCTCTCCTACTGTACATCGCATGGACTTGCTGTAATTTAAAACATCCAACGTTGAGATACATTATTTTTCTAACTCTTTGCTATCCCTTCTAAATCATCCAGGAGTTTGGTATTGAATAATACATTTTGAAACCATGTCTATTTGTAAAATGTTGAGAGAAATACAGAGTTGACAGCAGATAGAAACACTCTATCGGAGAATGCATAAATACTAATACATGTCTCTATTATTTATTTAATATATTTAAGGTTGTTGTTCGAATCTGTGGAGCTAATTAACTCATCCTCTGATTGGAATGTCATTTGTTCTGCATAATGTGGATACATTTAACTGATGATAGTGATAGACGAAGGGGACATGAAGGACTGGCAATCTATCCAATAGTTATTGAGAAAACGAAATGTTTTAATCCTATGATGTACTAGAAGACCACCGATGTACCATGTTTTTGTGTACAACATTTCATGGGAATATGTTAAATAAAGAATAAGATGGACATGTCAGCACAAAATCTGACCTTTCCTGTCCACTCCACTCCTTTCCAGATTGAGAAGTAGACCAGGATCCAGGCCAGCCCAAGGGTGCCCACTAAGGGCCAGCGCAGCTCTCCTGGCTCCTCCAGCCCACTGGACAACTGGTGCATGTTACGCCTGCAGGAACACACATACACACAGATAAGCCAAGGTAGTTTACAGTAATAATTCCACATATTCTTGCACAGGGCATCTTGCACCCACACACTCCTACTGTATGGCATATCTTACTCCCAGAACTCGGTGACAGCACTGGTCAGGTTGGTGGTGTCTGTCAGGCTGTAGTTGCAAAAACATTTTTCTGTGTTCCAAGGGTTATCACAACTTTGCCAAGGCAGCTCCTGCAAACAAAATAAATGTATGAGTATGATAAATAGCTCTTCAGAAAAAGATAAAGTCACTTCTATCATGTGTCCTTGACTCTCCACAGTTTAGTAGCCTAACTTGGTTTTTGTCCTCCAGATAAAAACATTGAACAATATATCTTTTTATCCTTTCTTCTGAAACCTCTGTCAATTTTCTCCACCAGGCTTCTTTGAGCCGGTCACTCACGATACAAAAGTAAAGAATGTAGATAAAAAGATGTGCAATTGTGGTGTTGATAAACAGGACATGAGATGATGACAGCATTGCACGCATTGCTGAAGTGTAGAAACTGAATTTGAATTGTGCCTACCATGCAGTTTCAAAAATACTTTCACCTTGAGCCTGCAACATTTATTTTTTGGCCAATTGGTGGCAGCAGAAACAAGCTTTAAACACTGACATGACACTACTGTACAAGAAGGTACCATAGTCACTTTATCAGAGATTGTCATGGCCTCATGAGAGCCAAGAGAGTGAATCCAAACAGCAAAATTGAAAGAGACAAAACTCTCCCTGTTTTAATTTCAGCACTTAAATCTTTGAATTAACAAAATGGGAAAAATAAACAGAAACTTTGTGGGACTGCAATTGATTGTTGGATTCATCATTGAGTCATCTGACATGTAAATTAATACTACATTAGTCTATAAAAAGTCAGAAAATTATCACAAATTCCCTAACTACTGTATATTACATTTCCTGTTCAAATTGTCACATTTGAGAAGCCTAAACAATCACATCTTTGCATGGAAAATCATCCATTAAACATGTTTTTGAGTAACTTCTTTGCAGTTTAATATGCTGTTTATTAAATCATTATAATCAGTTTAGCAATGCTTAGAATATACACAACTTTAGTTACTCCCAAATGATTATGCAACATACCGAACCAAAGGAGTTGAATAAGTAGTAGAGTGCCCAGGCGATGATGACAATATAGTAGATGTTGAGCCAGAAGGCCAGAACCACTGAAGCTATACCAACACCTGAAGAAGAAGGAGGCACAGACATCAGCATTTTACATTACAATGTTTGAGAAGTCAGCAAAACATGCAAGGAAAAATGTAACAAAATAAGTAAGGGGTAAAAACTCTCTCCTCAATCACTCAGCATGTGAGTTATTATGGTCATCATTTTTATGTTCCTATTCCTAATGTGTACTTGCCCTTGGCTTTGAGTATTAGTTTGCACAGCAGCACACTCACTTTCATTGTAGCGATCTGTGCTGGCGGGAGATAAAATGCGCTTCACTCGAGCTATTTGAGCTTTGAGGCAGTGTTATGATTGCTACTGTACCACCAAGAAATCACTGAAAAATATTGTTAAATGAAAAACGTTGTTCACAAAACGTTTTTTTCTAGCATTGTGTTTATGCTCCTATGTGGTGTCTTTGTTATTTTTTGTGACTGGTGCAATTGCACGGGGAAAGGGCTTTATGTCAATTGAAAATATTGGTGGAGAGTGTCCTTCAAGGTCAATTTTGAACTGTGTGTGTGACCGATATATATATATGTGCTAATAAACAAAGCTTAGTGGTAAGTGCATATTCTTGGTAGCATACAGTTTATTTAGGATGCTCAAAAGCATGTCGGTAACTCAAAATATGCGTACCGTACATTCGAATGATATAACAGTTTTTTTTTATATCTTACCTTTCATCATAGGGACTAGTTTCCAAACTCCCATTCCTCCCACTGAGGTGAACTGTCCAAGAGACGTCTCCAGGAAGAAGAGAGGTATCCCAGCAAACACCAAGGTCAAAAAGTAGGGGATCAGAAAGGCCCCTATAATCATCACAAAGGAGACAAACAAAACATGCTTAGATAATGTAGACAGCAATAAGAAGGATTGATGGTTTCATGTCAGAATTATTTAACTTGGAATGCCTATCATAATATAATTATAAAGGGAAAGCTATTAAATTAGAAACACTTAAGTTTAAGATTACATTTCTTTAAAGATGGGGTAGGTAATTTGAGAAACCGGCTCGAGATACACTTTTTGTTATATTCCATGGAATGCTCTTAACATCCCGATGGCAATGAATATCTTAAGTGCTTTGACAAAAAATCCATACAAAAATTTCATCTGTGGAAGCCGTAGTACTGTAAAAAGCACGACCCGGCTAAAATAACTGGATGGCCTACCTGCCTGTCAGCCTTCCATCTGTGCACAAACTTATCTCGTGCCCTCATTGGTCATGTGCGCATTCGTGTGTGTTGGAGGAGGGGCTCTGTAAGGAAGTGCAGATTTTTTCCGGCTGTGTATTTTCAAATTCTAGCGCACTCGAGCTGGTTTCTCCAAAATGACCTACCCCACCTTTAAGGCTGAGAGGAAATGTAATATCGCTGTAATATTGGGAAAATGGCATCTCTATCACCAATTTGTTAAACCACAGCTCCTGCCGGAAGACGTACTTTATTATTATATTCATATCATTATATGAAAAATGCTGGAAGGCAGTGTTTAAGTGTATAAGGGGCTTATCGTTTGGAAGAGTAGGCAAAAGGGAAGAAGAGACAAGCATTTACTATTATTAGACTAAGCAAATGCATTTTGTTTCACACAATTTACTGTGGTGAGCATTGGTTTGGCAGCATACATGCTCTCAGCTAGCTAGTTTAACAGGCTGTTTGTTTCATTTGGAAGCTCATTGGCATGCTAGTTAGCCTGACATATTGTTAGCCTTACTTGGTGCAGTAGATATGAGTATACTTGTTGCTATTGCTAGCTACAATTAAGTAGCTGACTAACTAATTGTCTGATAGGCTTTTGCAGCAATGATAGCTAGCTTACTATAATGTTAGCTGGTTGTAGTTGGGTAGCATGCCCATTATGGGGCTCATGGTGGGCATAGAGTGGCGAAGTCCCTCCCCTTCCGGGGGAGCTCCATGGGACCTTATTTCGGAAAAAATATGTATTGAAGTCAATGGAGAGAGAAAGATTATCTTTCGATCC
>NW_011369947.1:27521392-27535477 GCF_000735185.1 Notothenia coriiceps | reverse complement strand
ACAGATCATTGCAGCATTACCCATAATCCCCTCTGTTTCAGCCCTGTTTCCAAAGTGCTGATTCTCTGTCTGTTACTTTAGATGAAAATAAGGAGCCCCTCCCCACGCCCCTCTGAGAGAGATTTGGTTAGAAAGAACACAATGGTGCTCTAGGAGGAGATTCAGGTGATAAGCAGGGGGGGGGGGTGTTACCTTGGTTGCTGATTGGCTAATGGTTACACAAGCCAAAACATCGTTATGACATCACAAAGTGGCCAAAATCTGATCAGCTCATTTTCAGACAGGTTTTTATAGAAATGGATCAAAAAGAGAGAGAATCTTTGTTCCTGAAACTTTCAGAGTCTCTTTCCACAGGGGGGACACATGTTGATGTAGAACAGACATGAAGAAGAGGGGACACATGTTGATGTAGAAGAGACATGAAGAAGAGGGGACACATGTTGATGTAGAAGAAGACATGAGGAAGAGGGGACACATGTTGATGTAGAAGAGACATGAAGAAGAGGGGACACATGTTGATGTAGAAGAGACATGAAGAAGAGGGGACACATGTTGATGTAGAAGAGACATGAAGAAGAGGGGACACATGTTGATGTAGAAGAGACATGAAGAGGGGACACATGCTGATGTAGAAGAGACATGAAGAAGAGGGGACACATGTTGATGTAGAAGAGACATGAAGAGGGGACAAATGTTGATGTAGAAGAGACAGGAAGAAGACGGGACACATGTTGATGTAGAGGAGACATGAAAAAGTGGATTTTGCATAATAGGTGACCTTGAGAACAGAAACCAAAGTGTTGGGAATTGCTGTTTTGTTTTTTTAACCAGACTGATTTGCTTCAAAAAGGGAAGAAACACAGGACTATGTAACACAGCCACTGTCGGACAGATGCAGCCATTCAGAGGATTAATGATTTACCTGCAGGAGGTCATCGCTGAGGACTTCTGTTTTCTCCGCTCTGTGGGTGAGAAAAGACAACAGAGATTAGCACTGACAGACAAACCAGAGCAGATACAGCTGTATTTCAACACACAGAAGAGTTTGAAAATATCTGATAAATGAATGCTATCGCTCCGAAAGGCTGGTTTCCTGCTCGGCGTAATCACTCAAATAGTGTCTGGTGTTATTGACCTCGATAAACGTGGGAACGCTTCAATTGGTTTGTTGCCAAAGCTCAACAACCAACATCATGAAGGCAAAACATGTCTCTTACTCTGCGTGTTGCGTCAACAAGTCAGTGTGCAATTACACATTTTTGACTGTTATTACCGTACTCGCTGCTACGTCACTATTTGTACATGTTCATTTACTCTCTTATAATGTGTTACTTCTTATTTACCATGGATGTATTCTTATTTAGTTTTATCATAACTTGCCTCTTTATTCAAATTCTTATAACTTTATTGTTCATTAAATCCACATAACATGGAAATATCACACAGTTTACAAACACGGGCTAAAAGTCAAACACATTAAAGTCACAGTTTCTTTATTGCATTTGGCTTTTACTTGCCCTGTCTCTTTGCTGTAGCACTGAAACATATCTCCCCTACAGTACGAGATGAATGAAGGCTGTCTGATTTATGATGGAGCTCAAATGATATCTGATAATAAACATAACACTAACACTGTATAACAAATCACCTCTGTCTCCATAGTTTTATATAATATCTAATATCATATCTCCTATTGTATTTTACATTTATATTCAATTTAATATGTAAATAATCCACTCCTTACACAATTAATGTCCATATAATATCCTGCTTTATATATTGTTGCTGTACATTTGTATCACAACATGTATATTTTGAAATGCTATTTTATTTCCATTTGATATGTTTCCATTTTGGATTGTTTATTTTTTGTCTTTTAATTTCCCTAATGTATAATGCCTTGTCTTTTTACGCTGCTGCAACGAAAACATTTCCCAAATTAGGATCAATAAAGTACTTCTTATCTTTATCTTATCTTAAATAATGTGTTGTTCTAAGTCACACAGAAGGCATGTTTCAGCTGCTCAACACGTTTTGGTGTCTTTAAGCCACAGCTAGCAGCTCCTGTGTGCACAGCGGCTCGGCCTGAGCCTATTAATAGTGAACCAATAGCTGGACTTGAGGAGGTCGGACAGATTAGATTCACTTAAAGGGAGGAGGCTGAGAAACACACTGTGAGCTCCTGCTGCTCATCGACACCTTCAAGGGAGGCGTGTGGCGCAGTGGGTTAATGCGCTGATCTTCGAATCAGAGGATAGCAAGTTCGAGTCCCACTGCGGTCAGCATGTCGTTGTGGACCTGGGCAAGACACTTCACCCCAAATTGCCCACAGTATTGAGTATGTAAGTTGCTTTGGATAAAAACGTCTAACAAGTAAGCTAACAAGCTTCTGTAGGCAACAGGGGCAGAGACTGGAGACAAGGTGGTTTTACTTGCAACTCAGTAGGGCTGCAAAATGTATCGATATTGCAATATGGACTATTAGTCCAATATTCAAATTGCAAGCTTAAAATATTTGGCTGTAGGCTAAATATAATAATAATACATTACATTTATAAAGTGCTTTTCCTGGTGCTCAAAGCGCTTACAAGCAAGTAAAACAAAATAAGAACAAAAGTAGAAAGTGCTAAGCTAGGTGGAATAAGGGCAAGGGGCTAGTTGATTAGGAGTTGAAGGCAAGAGTGAAAAGGTGTGTTTTGAGGGATTGTTTGAATGATGTGAGAGTGACGTGGCTGGGGAGGGAGTTCCAGAGTGTGGGGGAGGCTGCTGCGAAGGCCCTGTCACCCCAGGTCCGGAGTTTTGTCCTGATGGGCTGCAGTAGGTTAGCTTCAGCAGACCTGAGGCGACGGGTGGGGGTGTGTCGTTGGATGAGGTCACAGAGGTAGGGGGGGGCAAGGTTGTTGAGGGCTTTGAAAGTGAAAAGTAATATTTTAAAGTCAATGCAGTGTTTGATGGGGAGCCAGTGGAGGTCATGGATAAATGGATAAATATGTGTTATATAATATCATATTAAATGCAGTATTGTGGCTGCAAAGATATCCCACCCAATCAATCTGATTCTACAGACGTAACAAAACACATTTGGCAAATCACAACATAATCATAATACTTTTTTTTAAAGGAATGTATAGAAAAGCAATGTTTTAAAAATAGACTATTCTGATTTGCAGTTGCCGGTATTGATATAATATGGATACATTCCTCAGCCCATTACTTAAATGTTTTGTTACTTAAAGTGGACCTATCATGCTATATTTGAATCATATATTGTAGGGCCATACCTATATAAAACATGTCTGTGAAGTTTTTTTTTCAAAATACCAAACAGATCATGCATTTTAGCCATGCCTCATTTCGCTCTATTCCAGCCCTGTCTTCACAAGGGCTGATTCTGTGGCAAANTGTATTTAATAAAAAACTTAAATGTGTCTTTATTTACATATTCAAATAAGCAAGTTATTATTGGATTTGAGCATTTACATTTCGGACAATGATTTTGATCTGAACAGTTCAACTGATTCTTTTTCTGACTGTCGCTTACTAAAATTAGCATTAAAGATCAATAGATCTGAATAGTTACAATGATTAGTTTTACTTTTCACAGGGTGTCCGCGGGGTCTTAAAAAGTATTAAAAGTTGATAAATCAATTTAGCGAAAATGAAGGCTATTAAAAAGTATTAAAGGGCATTTTCCAAGGTATTACATTTTGTAGCTTGTTTTCAATAAGTATATAAATTGTCCAAAGAGGTTGTATTCTACAGTCTGCCTGAATGTAATCATTGCGTAGGTGTGTAGTGTGATTCTGTGTACTTTATTTATGGCATCCCGTTGGGTTTGACGTCATCTGAACAGGACATCTCACGCTCACTGCTTGATAGCACGAAGCTCCGTTTACGCCGGTGGTTGAACAACATCGTTATGGGGAAATGCAAGTTAGCGTCCAAATGATTGGAAGATAAGGAGGAAGGACAATCAATACTGTATATAGTCAATGTGAGGTAAAGTGTGTCGCCAAGGTAACCGGTTAAAACTCCAAGTAGCGATGAGGTCTTAAAATGTATGGAAAGGGTCTTAAAAAAGGTCTTAAAAGGAATTACATCTGACTTCAGGATTCCTGCTTATACCCTGTATAACGACTAACGACAAACTGCTAGCTCAGGATAGCTACTGTTAGCTTCTTTGTGAAGTTGCTTCTTATTAAATGATCCCTTGTCGGAAGTAATGCAGGTCTTTTATTGTGAAAGGGAGAATGCAAACTGGAGGCGGAATGAAATGCATTTAAAAGTAAGGTTTGTAGGAGAACAATCTTAATGGAGATGGTCTCACAACTCTACAATTAACATGCTATCAACATAATATGCCTCGAATTAGATAAAGAATATCATCGCTAAGAATGTGATGTTGTCGCCCTCTCCCCCTTCGAGCTCAGCAGTTAAGAGTGCATCGTGTAAACCCTGTTTTTACCTCTAAAGTTGAATTCTACTTGTTTACAGTTTTCCGTTGAGTCCTGTGAGGTAGTAGCCTTGTTCTGTATTTGACGGAAACTGCAGACACAACAAAAACATTGGTAGCCCCCGGGGAGCGGACGTGCGGTGGGAACGCTTTCTCTGAGATGTTGTGCCTTTGTGCAAAGAACAGTGAGATGAAAGTAGGAGCTGCTGAATTGGGGAGTGGATGGGGGGGGGGTAGGTTGACATTACTATTTACCTTCCTCAGAGGGCCTTAGCATACAGTTGTGCTGCTGTCAGGTGCACCTCTCCCCCCCCCCACCTGTCGTCTGTTTGCTCTCTGTGGTTAGCGGCGCTGCAGGCAGATAAACGGACGGAGAGATGCTTCTGATTATTTGTGTGGAGCCGAGGCTCGACCTGACGTGTGTCCTGTGGTTTCTTTAGGGACGCTATAACTCACTACAACCACACACACACACACTCCTGTCTATTATCTGTGTGTGTGTCCCGGGGGGCCCTTTAGCTCAGTCAGCATCAGCTCTAGTACCTGAGGGAGCTGACGGTGGAGCGGCACGCGCTGCCCGGCCCACCGCAACACCAGAAGCTGCTAATGAGCTACTGTTGTACACTCTTATGAAATATAATTGCATTATGGTGTGTAAATAAAGCCGGGGCGTGTTGTCACAGCATATGCTCCCCGGCTGGCCAAACAGGAACAACAAGCCGGGGGGAGGAGGGAGGAGAGAGGAGGCTCCAGGGAGAGGCTGAAACACGCAGGAGAACTGATTAGCTTCACTGAGGAAGACGACAGTTGATGGTTGTCTTTGTGCTGTAAGACAGTGTCACCAAATGCATTGTGTTTGATAGATATCAGCTCTTATAAGGGAGGTTTCATTTATCAAAAGTGCATCAAAGTCACAATATGAGCTGGTGTTGGACTAGTGCAATAACCAGATTCCATTTCATATCAAGTAGCTGGAAATATCTGAATGAAGTTTTATGGCGCAGTAGGGTTTTCCATGCCTACAAAGTGTTTTACAGACTTAACAAAACAATATGTTTGGTACATATCAGTCAAAGTCAACTTTATTCTCAATCTTTCAGTTTGTGTGTACAGACAGAGAGATCGAAATACCGTTTCCAACAATCCCAAATAAAAAAATACAAATATATGTATATCCTATATATACACAATCAACAGACACATTTATACATATGCACACATTAAGACACACATAAAAGCACAACAATCAATATATACAAACTAACAGTCACTTCAATATCTTTGGGTCACACCATAATTGTTTGAATGTATTTTTAAAAGATGAGAATTATAATGCATTCCTATCATTTGGAATCATATCGAAATAGCAAATCACTGTTATTTGTATTCCAAGTCCTGACCTACAAATGGTATTATGGACCTTAAAGAGGCCCCTATAGAGAGCCACAGTGACGCGTCCTAAAACCAGGAAGTAAACTCCCTCCGGGTCCCTCGACAAAAACGCAATGCAATTTCTCCATAGGATTTTGGAAAATAGCTGGAAATCAGGTCTGTGGTTGAAACACATTGAAGAGACGGATCACGTAACCACAGACCTTATTTCCAGATATTTTCCTAAATCCTATGGAGAGATTGCATTGCTTTTTGGCGAAGGAACCGGAAGTGGTAAAATGCTAACTCACTTCCGGGTTTTAGGACGCGTCACTGCACCACTCTATATGCTAATTCTCATGTACTTATTTGTATGTTGAGCCTCTGCTGTAACATGTTTACCTGCAAAAATCGTATACAACACACTACAAGAAAGTGAAAACAACTAAAAGCCTTATCAAAGTTTGGTACATATCGTCTTAAAAAAATCCCACCATCATCATTTTAAATATCTTCACTGATGATCTTTCAAAAATACTCATTCCCTCTAGCGTCACACATCAAATCACAGTTGCTATATCAGTCATAATGAAACAACAATACAGTGTGTTAGATACGGCTATATTCAACATCCCGGCTGGATTACTGCAACAGCATCCCCTGCATTCACACTAAAAACACTTCAATATGTCCAAAACTCAGCTGCCCGCTTGCTCACCTCCACCCGACCACATCACCCCTATCCTCCATGACCTCCACTGGCTCCCCATCAAACACCGCATTGACTTTAAAATATTACTTTTCACTTTCAAAGCCCTCAATAATCTTGCCTCCCCCCTACCTCTGTGACCTCATCCAACGACACACCCCCACCCGTCGCCTCAGGTCTGCTGAAGCTAACCTACTGCAGCCCATCAGGACAAAGCACCAAACCTGGGGTGACAGGGCCTTTGCAGCCCCCCCCCCCACTCTGGAACTCCCTCCCCAGCCACGTCAGATCCGCCAACACTCTCACATCATTCAAACAATCCCTCAAAACTCACCTTTTCACTCTTGCCTTCAACTCCTAATCAACTAACCCCTTGCCCTTATTCCTCCTAGCTTAGCACTTTCTACTTTTGTTGTTATTTTGTTTTAGTTGCTTGTAAGCGCTTTGAGCACCAGGAAAAGCACTTTATACATTTTATATTATTATTCAACAGACTCAGTCTCAGATTTNGAGAAAATGAAGGCTATTAAAAAGTATTAAAGGGCATTTTCCAAGGTATTACATTTTGTAGCTTGTTTTCAATAAGTATATAAATGGTCCAACCTCTTTGGACCATTTATATACTTATTGAAAACAAGCTACAAAATGTAATACCTTGGAAAATGCCCTTTAATACTTTTTAATAGCCTTCATTTTCTCTAAATTGATTTATCAACTTTTAATACTTTTTAAGACCCCGCGGACACCCTGTTAAAAGTAAAACTAATCATTGCAACTATTCAGATCTATTGATCTTTATTGATAATTTTAGTAAGTGACTCAGTATCAGTAACTACGTTGAACTGTTGTGAAATGTAAATGCTCAAATCCAATAATAACTTGCTTACTTGAATATGTAAATAAAGACACATTTAAGTTTTTTATTAAATACACATCTATCTTACTTTATATATTGTTCAAAAAAATGTCCGATTCAAGCTGCTACACGCAAAAGCACATTTGTATTTCTTCTTACATTCAGCCAAAAACTAAAAGTTGAAAAACTGTTAATTCCTAAAAATCTTAAAGTGTTGTCTAGCAGTGTTTCTGGGGACTCATCAAAACAAGACGTACACACAACAAAATGTCCACTGCCCACTTTAAATTCATTGTAAGTCCTGTTTAAGAAACTCAAGTTGCCATTGTCCTCCAGCAGCTGTCGTTGTCCTACAGATTTATGAATATCTCGACTGTAGCACAACGCTAGTTTGTTAGCTCAGGAGACGCCATGGGAACCGCAGAGAAACAATTGACCTAAGTTGGAAACAGAAGGCCATAGTGGCTATTGTTGTTTAAAATACACACAGTTCAGTTGGTGGACTACAGTGATATAATTAAGATGCCCTACCCGAGGCTCTTTTGTTGTTTTCTGTTTAACTAAAGTGACAAATCACCTGAGCGAGTCGGGTCACCCAATACCTCTCCGGGCCTCAGGGCTCTTCTGGTGAGCAAACAACAACCAGCGCGACTACACTGTATTACTACATGGTGCCAGCCTCACAGACAATTATTATTTTCCCTGCATGCGTGACAGTGTGCGTGTCTGCCCCCTCTGCACATACAATAATTGTTTTCAAGTGAATATGTGTGTTTGCTTAGGTTTTGTGTGTGTTTCTGCTCAAGCCTGAGTCTTTTGTTCACTCAGGTTTCAATATGAGGCGGTTGTGCTGTACCAATGTAAAGCAGTCACACAGAACAATAACTGTGTGCATGTGAGGTGACGTGAGCAGAGCAGAGCCTCGCTGTAATTAGGATATATTATTATTCTGAAATACGCTCGCGTCACCAAAACCACAATCTAATTGAGTCATTGTTGAGAAGTGAGAGCAAAACAGATCAAACATGACAGCACAATGCACTGATGAAGCTGGCATATTAATTGAGTTCATCTGCATGTGTGTGTGTGTGTGTGTGTGTGTGTGTGTGTGTGTGTGTGTGTGTGTGTGTGTGTGTGTGTGTGTGTGTGTGTGTGTGTGTGTGTGTGTGTGTTTCTCACCTCCTTCTCGTCCTCCTGTTCCTTTCTTTTCCGCTCCAGGCGATTCTGCTCCGCCTCTTCTCTCTCTTGGGCCTCTCTCTGAAAAAGAAAGACATTTATGTGATTAAAAACAGGATGCAACGGCAGAATCAAGAAGATAATGTGACATGTAATCTGTAAGACTGTCACTATGTTTCCCACTGGTGATGAAGTCTTATTTGAGGACGTTTCTATTATGCTATGAGGGTCAAGTAACTTAGCTGTAAAGATACTCAAGTATTTAAATCTAACACAAATAACATGACACAAATCAAATCCTCCCTTTTGAAAAGTTGGAATATTCTTTACTTGAAGGAGTTCAACGATAATCAAGACCGTAGGAAAAGTTTGTGCTTATGCTTATTTGTTAATAAGTACTGTCTAGAACAGGGGTTCCCAAACTTTTCAGCCTGCGACCCCCAAAATAACAGTGCCAGAGACTGGCGACCCCTGTCAAATTCATTAATTAAAGTTTTCCACACTCTCGCAGGAATATCTCCGCAATGGAGCGAGCTTAAGTTTCACTTTTGATTGCATGATATAGTCCAGCGCAACACCTGCGTCACACATGTTTCCACTTGTTTGTACCATTTTCAGGCGATTTGTAATCTGTTCTAAAAAAACTGTGTTTTTTAGGATTTCAAGAAGCGTATAAAACAAACAATGGATGTCTTTCATGAACATGTATCCATGCTGGAAGTAGATGTAGATGTGTTAGGAGTGAGATAGAGATTATTATATAATATATGCATCCAATGAAGCATTGCATGAAGTCTGTTGATGATCAGAGGCTGTTGTGGGGGCTGCATAAACGTTTTTTATTATTGGTTGAGTGGTCCTTGGTATGAAAAAGTTTTATCCAGATGGCCAGTCCGCCCCTGAAAAATGTCTATGCACACGTTATTATTAATAATTTAAAAAAAAAAGGTTGATAGAAGAAATTGATAAATTTTTTTATCTTCTAATCATCTCGCAACCCCCACTTTGGGAACCCCTGGTCTAGAATACCACAGCTTACTCAAAGTTCAGTGATTTAAGTAGGCAAGTTTCCTCTCAATATTTGTTACTGACATTTAACTAGAGATCCAGGAAACCTAGTTTATTAGAGACTCATCTATTAATATGTAATACAAGCAATTAATTTGACACATATAAGGAGATGTTTTGGTTAAACCTGTACATGGTGTACATGGAGTACATTTACTGTTTAGAATACCACAACCTACTCAAAGTGCAGTGATATAAGTAGACACTATTATAAGTTTCCTATAATTGGTACTGACATTTAACAAGTGATCCAGAAAACCCAGTTTATTAAGAATCTCATCTATTTAAATCTAATACAAGCAATTAATGTGACACATATAGAGACATGTTTTGGTTAGACCTGTACATGGTGTACATGTACTGCCTAGAATACCACAACTTTCTCAGAGTGCAGTGATACAAGTCAGACATTTAGATTTATTTGACAAAGATACCTTTTTACGGTCGGCTTCTAAAGACACGCGGTAGGCCTCGTCCTGTTCCCTCTTCACCGTCTCTCTTATCTCACGTTCGTCCTGGGTGCAGAGGGGGAGAAACAAAGAAAGAAAGAAAGAAAGTGGGGCCCATTAACTAACAACACAATCAAAAGGAACACAAAACATCTGAAGCCGAGGTGACGGGTGTGGGAGCCGGAGAGGGAAAATGCAGCATGTCAAGTGTGGTCACGTACAAACACCAGGTATGAAAGAGTGGCACCAGAGGGGCTTCATTGTGACCGCCATTTACCAAACCCAGAGCCTCCTTTATGTTTCCTCTCATCTCAGTTTCACCGTCCCTTTCTCCTTCCTGTTTGTACAGAGGGAAGGGGACAGGCGGCCCTTCTCTTTCTACCTGCTGTGGCTACAAAGTGTTTTATAAAGACTGGGACTGAAAAACCAGTGTCCATTGTGTTCGCAGCGCTCCGCCATTAGTTTCCCGTGCTCTGAAGGCCCATGCTGTGTGCCAGCCCGGATATGGCAAAGTAAGCTTATTGTGACGATCAGAGGGCTACTGTGCGGCAAAAAGGACAGTGTGTATTGTTGCATTCAATCAAGAAAAATGCAAAGGATACATTTGTGCTTTTGGCCCGCATAATAGGTGAACATTGAAAGGAAACTGTAAAAAGAATGGAGGACAAAAGCATCAAAAGTGGCCACCTTCAATAGACCGGCGCTGAGTCACGCAAACAAGTAGTTCACGTTTGATACTCTTTTTGTAGAAAGTGTTTTCAAATGCACCATCTGCCTTCAATGCCCTAATGCACAGGAGAGGGCATACATGACATCTAGCATAGCTGTGCTCAGACACAATGATTTAAAGACTTTGTCAACGAAGGAGAAAATAAACACATCTTTATCTTGGCTACTCATCAAGTTGGGTGATTCTTAAAGTATTAAAATTCTACTTATTTGAGTTTTTCCATTTCAACTGCATTGCACAGGGTTCATACACTTTTTCACCAATGATTTTCAATGACTTCTCCAGGACCTTTACCTCATTTTCCATGACCAAAAACATTACTCTTTCTCCGCGGTACCACTGAAACATTTTTATTTTAACATGGAACAGGAAAATAAGGTCTGAAACATGTTGAGCCTATCTAAAACAAATCCAATAGGCTCACTAGCTTCTACACGCTAAGCAACTAAAATCTCTCACCAGCAAAATACCTCGTCAGTTAAATTCCATTTTACGTTTCATTCTATACAGTATGTATTATTGTTATAGTATTACTATTTTGGCGATTAGATCAAATATAAATTATATTTGATGCAACTTTGGTTTCATTTCCATGACTTTTCCAACACTTTGGGACAAATATTGTTTTCCATAACTTTTCCAGGGCCTGGAATTTGCATTTTGAATTTCCATGACTTTTCCAGGTTTTTAATGACCGTAGGAACCCTGATTGTAACATTATATTTTAACTGTGCTATGTATTATCTTATTGACCTGTACTTTAATCTTGTATTATAATTGTCTGTGTGATAGAGATCATGCACTGTTTTTAGTGTTTGTTGATTGTTCTGTACCTGCCTAAGGACTGCAGATGGAAATGAGCTATTAACTATAATCTGGCATCTCTTTTCTGAGACTAATGTATTTGTATGCATGGTCCTTGTTGAAATAAAAACATAATATTTAGTGGTCAGAAGTAACATATTTAATTACGTATGTTGAAAACAACTTTTACAAAATGCTGGCTCCGGAGTATCTCTTCATCCATGGCTCCTCTTATTAATATCATAAATTCCCTCCACTCAATTGAGAAAATAACTTTTACTCTCAGACTCCCAAAAGGAGAAGGTGGACAAATAGGATTGTTATAATATAAGATACAATCAAACTTCATTGTCAGGTCAAGTCTGTCATTCTTCTTGCATCACAGCAGCGCCGTAAGTATTATCGTATCATTTTGTATAATACAGGGGTATCTTCTGTTCCACTTTGTGTATCGATGCTGCTATTTTGTATTACCATGTCCTAAATACTTGGGTATTCTACTCTTACTCTGGCACTTTTCTTGCATTTTATGTATTTGTACTGCTATGTTTTGTAATTTCCATTTTCTTAAATGTTTTATGTGAGGGACTGCAGATGGAAAGTAGCTCAAAGCTAAATCCGGCATATTTACACTTGGCACATTTCATGTTTTAAGTGTTCATTAATGTGCAATGTCCCTGCCAAATAAATAAAATAAATTAAATAAATAAATAAATAAAATAAATTAAATAAATAAAATAAATAAATAAATAAAATAAATTAAATAAAATAAATAAATAAATAAAATAAAATAAATAAATAAATAAAATAAATAAAAATAAATAAAATAAATAAAATAAATAAAATAAATAAAATAAATAAAAATAAATACATTACATTTCACTTGTTAGAAGCTTTTATCCAAAGCAACTTACATACTCAATACTGTGGGCAATCCCCACAGGAGCCATTTGGGGTGAAGTGTCTCAGGGACACAACGACATGCTGACTGCAGTGGGGTTTGAACCTGTGACCCCCTGATCCGAACACCTACGCACAACCCACTGCACCGCTGCAATAAACGTCTAGTATCTTAACAATGTTTTATTTTCTGTCTGACCTTCTTTATATGCATTGTACCTGTGCTTATATTTGCTCCATGTATTGTGCTGTTATGTCCAAGTCTTGATCTGTTTGAAGCAAATAAAAGTATTAGGTAAAAGTCCAGAATTCCTCTCCTCTACAGTCCTTTATGTGGACATTTAATGCCGTCAAAAGATATTCATGTTTGGTGTCCTTGACCCAAACGGATCATTTGTTAGTTTTGGCTGCTCGTCATGTGAAATGACCGGAGCTGAGAAAAGCCGTTGACAGACACATATCACAGAATCTGCAGTGAGTCGTCTGTTAGGAACTTCTGAGCTAAAACACAGACGACCAGAGGAACGAGTGGCCAGTGAGCAGGCGGCTTTAAAGACACAATGTGGCCGTCCAGCTGCTCCTTTTCCAGACATACACAAAAGTCACTGTCAAAGAGGAATGTGTGGGTTGGGCGGGTGTCTGTGTTCGTGTCTGAGTTTGTCTTTTCAAAGGATAAGGTGAAAAGAAGGAGAACGAGTGAAAGGAGCTGTAGGGAAATTATCCAGAGCCTGAGAGCAGCTAGAGTGAAGATAGGAGAAGTGTCGAGGTTGACTTCACCTCTGAGTAGGATACGTCCTGTCAGATTCAGGATATACTAAAGTCCTGTGGTTATTGGTACTAATCATGATTAATCACACAATACATTACGCTCTCAGCATCGCTTAATCTCTATTTTGACATTTGCACAAGCTATTTCCTTCTGGCAGACCACGCCTGGGTAATTATCACACTTTAATAACTCTCACAATAGCTTTACTGAACTCTAATGCAATGATTCATCTGGTTTCCTTTCGTCTGACAGATACCAAGCAAGTTGTTGCAATGATTATGAAAGAAGTGATAACTGCTTTGGGAAAATGCCATGAAGAAGACAAAATCAAATGAGCTTGTAGGAAAATAAACCATTTCAAAACAAAACCATTTAATGTTGCAGTTAGCCAACGAAGAAGGGCTGTATTCTGTGGAATAAAAATGACATGAGAAGGATGTGAGCTTGCATATGAAACATCAGAGCAGCTTTATGATCTGCATTTATTCATGAATTTTCACTTTGAGGCCCCTTAGAACCATTAAAGGGGCCCTTTGTTCAAGGTTCATATTGGTATGTAGAGTCTCTACTTTAAAGAGTCCTCTCCTGCTGATGTTCAGGTGTATATCAGTATGTAGTGTCTCTACTTTAAAGAGTCCTCTCCTGCTGATGTTCAGGTGTATATCAGTATGTAGTGTCTCTACTTTAAAGAGTCCTCTCCTGATGATGTTCAGGTGTATATCAGTATGTAGTGTCTCTACTTTAAAGAGTCCTCTCCTGCTGATGTTCAGGTGTATATCAGTATGTANATGTGTGTCTCT
>NW_011369947.1:27496230-27521329 GCF_000735185.1 Notothenia coriiceps | reverse complement strand
AAGTAGAGACACTACATACTGATATACACCTGAACATCAGCAGGAGAGGACTCTTTAAAGTAGAGACACTACATACTGATATACACCTGAACATCAGCAGGAGAGGACTCTTTAAAGTAGAGACACTATATACTGATATACACCTGNCAAGATCCTCAGCTATGGTTTAAGCTCGCTGATTGGATGGTTTAGCCGCAATGCATGCTGGGATTTGGTGTTTATATGATATGAAATCCGGAAAACATTAAATGTTTTCCGGATTTCATATCATATAAACACCAAATCCCAGCATGCATTGCGGCTAAACCATCCAATCAGCGAGCTTAAACCATAGCTGAGGATCTTGGGTAATCGCTCGAAATGCCTACGTCTATTTCCGGTTATTTTTATTTGGAAATTCAGACACACTGACAGACGGTAATAACACATAATGAATTATCCTAGCAAAAGGCACAAACTGAAACACAGATGTGTCTGAGTGGAAAATGTTTCAGTATAAAACTGATTTTGAGATTTGGATTAGACTATTGGGAAGTTCAAGGCTTTACTCCAAAAGTGTCACGCTAAAAGAAGAAGCGGAAGAAAGCCCCGGATTTCACAGGTTTTCAGTTAAGTCAGAGTCCAATCAATATAAACATTGCTACAGGTGATGGCTCTTTTTCATAATGCGGTATCAATACCTGTGTGTTGTTCAATCGACTCTCCAGCATGTCCTGGGTGGGGTCCTCTGATTCCCAGGGGCCCCTGCCATTGTGAGCAGGGACGGTCCTGGCCTGGCCCATATCATCATAAACTGTCCATTTGGTTAGCTTCTCCACTGTTTGGTGGGGCAACAGGTTCTCAGCACGCAGCCAATCCTGATCCCACACGCAGCAAAGAAATACAACTGATCTCAAAAGAGTCTTGAACCACGCAGATTGTACCAAATGTTGTCACACACCCTCTTTTGTTAATTATCTATGACTTGTACAAGTGAGTGACATAGTGAGGTTTTATATTCAAAATGTCATAACAGAGTTCTAATGAAAAGCCTACCACCAGAAAAGTGACACGTACCTGAGGGTCCCCACTCATCCGCGGGTTACCTGCCCAGTGCACCTCTGATTGGGCGGTCGTATATATACCACCCTCACCCATCAGCTGGGCCACTTCCCTGTCTGCCTCTTCTTCATACAAGGACCGGACACCTGATATCACAGCACCTGCCTCCCCATTTTGAAATTGAGTGGTGGACCTGGGAATCCCAGCTGCAGCTTCTCTCTCTGGGTTTTGCCCCTTGACCCGAGTCAGACCACCATTGATTGTTCCCCCTGACAAGGACATCTTAGTCAGGTTGATCTTGGAGGGGTCCAGTTTTCCTCTTGCAGCCTGTAGCACATTCACTCCGTCTTGATTGTCTAGGACTGCTCTCCTGTTTCTATCCTCAGTGTTGGATGATGCCTCCGGTGCACCACTGGACCAAGGGCTCCTCTCTGACACATCTGTACCTGCCAGTAACGCTCCTGGCAAGGTCTTCTTGATGGACTTCAGGAGGCTGAGATCTGGTTTAACAGGGAGCACCAGCCTGGCACCTGGTTTTGGGGTTTTTGGCTGTGATGTAGTGGGTTCCCCTGGTGGTCCAGTGGCACTTGAGGCAGTAGCGTGTCCAGCAGCTGCCTGGGGCACGTTGGCTGTCTTTGCCTTGCCCAGTTTGTTCATCCTGGGGAATACCACCGCGTATTTGGCTTCTACTTCTGTCTCCCCAGGTAGGACCGCATCCTCCCCTCCGTCCCCTGCATTTTCCACGAGGTTGGAACTCTCTTTACCCATTTTGTCCACAGAGGAACTCTTTTTTTTCTGACTGGCCAGGCTGGTTTTACTGGCAACTCTCATGGCCATCCTATGTTTGAGAATATTGCCCTTAGCTTTTCTGGGCCCTTGCTTCTGTTTTATGGTCCGAAAGGATAGCCAATGGGAAAAACCGATGGCTTTAGTCCAAGCGGAAAGCTTCTTTTTCATGTTTAACCCCCGGGGCATGTTTTTCTGAAGCCAACCAGACATTCGGTGAAGAGTGTTCATACCTTTTCTTTGTGCTATCAAACGTTCCATGGGTCGGCTGGACCCCACATCAATGGCCTCACTCTCTGATGAATCCTCTTCCGGTTTGGATAACATCTTATTTGCTTTGTGCTGGAGAGATGACATCTTGACTTTGCCCAAGAGCAAGCTCTGTGGAAGCCCTTTGACGACAGCGTCCTGCTGTTCTTCCACCTTCAGAATGTTCTTGAGGTCTTTACCTTTATCTTTGAGAAGCATCATTCGGTTTTGGCCTTTGATGGCTTTGGTCAATTCAGCCTCCTCCTCCTCTTCCTCATCTGGGTCAGTTTCTTCAGGAACATCTTTCTCATGAGTACTTTTTCTTTTACCTTTTGGTGATTCGATCTCCTCCGTTGCAGAACTGGGTTTTTCCTCTTTCTGTGTTTTAGTCTTTTTCTTTTTTTCTTCCTTAGCTTTTTGTTTGGCTTCCTTTTCTAACCTCTTCTTCTCTGCTTTGGCTCTCTGTTTCTCCGCCTTTTCCGCCTGCTTATCTGCCTTGGTTTTTTTGTCCATCTTGTTTTTCGGTCCTTGAGCAAGCTTCGAGGGATGTGGAGTCTGTCTGCGTCGTCTGCCGCCTTTATCAGCTGTTGGCTTTTCAGACTTGTCCTCATGGGTTATCTCGTCTTCCTCGCTCTCATCATGGATAGCCTTTGGACATACTTTAACTTCCTTCTCACTCTCCTCTTCTTCTTCGCTGGATGTGGCCGGTTCACTTGAAAGATCTTTGTCCGATTCTTTGGTCTCTGTCCGGTCTTTATTTCTTTGAGTATCTAACGCCTCAGCCTCCTCCTCAATGCTGTCCTCACTTCCATGCGTCTCAGATGGCTCTTCGTTACTTCCCTGCTCCTCCTCTTTCTCATCGTTACTAATTTCCTCTTCAGTGACCTCCGCTGAGTCTTCTGTATCACTTTCAGTGTCCTCCTCACTCGCTGACACGTTCCCACTTCTCTTGTTATCAGGCTTAGGGGGGAGTTTCTTGTTGATCCTTGCTTGTATAGTTGCTTTTGGTAAGGGCTTGAGTTTGGTGGTCTTCTTTATGCCCATCTTACTTTCTTTGTCATGTTGAGTTTGTGATATACTTTTAGCAGTTTTGCCATTTCCTAGTGTGCTCCCAACTTGTTCTTTTGGTCCTGTACTTCTTGTTTTACTGTGATCTATTTTATTACTTCTGTGGCTCTTCACTTCGAATGTCTTGCCATCTTCTAGAGCTGGTAAATCCCCTCTAACTCTTTGTTTCACACTCAGCTCTTTAGAGGGAGAATGTGATGCTTTGGAACCATTCTGTCTCACATTTTTCTGCTGACTTTCTTTTTTTTCCTTCTGCTTCGTAGCATGTTTTTTACCTTGGGAGTTCACCTGTGACATGCTATCAGTTCTTCAGAGATGAAATGACCAAGGGTACAAACATAATATAAATTGTATTTATTTTGTCATTTGAAGGCAAGTGTTGAAATCTATCAACACACTTTGATAAATAAGTGAGCCACTCAATAAAAAGAAAGATTTTGGACTGTAAGTTGAGTAACACGTCTGTCGAACTCAGTGAAACCAGGTCCTTTGCGCAATCCATCAGCATCTAGACCAGGTTACACACTTTAAGTCCCTGATCCTCGTTCTGAGGTTAAAGACACCCAGGTCAGACCTAGTTTAGCCACAACTGAGATAATAAGCATTCTGACAGTTATTGCCAAGCTAAGTATGAGTGCAACAGTGCATCTCCATCAACATTCATTTAACAATACGACAGCAGCTATGACTCTTTTCCATGCTGGATGATAACGACTCTCCGTTTCCTTTTAACAGCAAAGAGAAGCTCTTATCTGCATGTTGAATCTAAACGGCAGTGAAAGGCTATCTGTAGATCCACCTAAATGTAGTTTTATAGCCTGTGCGTCCTGGGGGGCAAAGCAGTGAGAGCTCATTTCAGTGTGATATAGCTTACCAGGCTTCTCAGGTGAAACCCAGGCATGGCTGGGGGGCTGCAAAGTGCTCCGGCTTGTCCTCAAGAGCTGGTGTCACTGATACAAACATGCCCCAAGCTCAGGAGCACTGAAGGGAAATCACACACCAATATCCCACCCATTATACAGAAAAGGCATGCAGCCAAATATGTAATGCACACCCCCAAAAAGTTTGTGCGTAGTTTTTGCAACACAATGCTCCTGTGGACAAAGGTGAGCTGGTGTGCACTGGCGCGTGAACACACAAGGTGCCTGCTGAATAATACAGCTGTACCTGCTGGTCATACGGCTCTGCTGCCGCTCATGAGGCTGCAGCTGAACACTCCGGAGGAAACGGGAGAGGAGAGATGCTCAGAGCAATCAACAGAAGGTGCTGATGGATGAGAGAGGGACAGAAAGACAGGGGAGGGAGAGAAGAGATTGTTACGTTGCCGTTTATTGGGAGGGAAATTCCATAAGTGTGTGCCGGAATGCTGGACAGGCCTTAAAACTACATGTCAAAATATCCATGGAAGTCATAAGTATTTTGAAAGTAAAACATTTTGAATTGGTTTGTGCTCCAGCAAGTATTTTTTTTTAAAGAAACTGTTAAGCAGTATTTACATTGTTACTCTACCTATTTTTCAATAAAGTGAAGACTTGTTTACCTACTTTGTATACTCTGATAGAATAACTGTATGCTGTTGAAAAAACCCAATAAACAAACTTAAAAAACAACTGGTTGTGATCAATCTGCCATACAAATGCCTATTTCCAGGTTTCATGTTTTTTTGTGTCTCTACTGTGACTGTCTCCATGCTTTAATATTCAAAAAGCTCTTTATTTTTCACAGGGATTTTACCTATAGAACACACTACATGGGAGGGAGAACCAAGAATAGGGCATAAGTGATTTCTATTGATTTACTTTTAAGATTTTCTTTAAAAAAATGTTTCAAATCTAATCTAACCCCCCCCCTCCTTAGGGTCAGTCTTAGTGTGGGAAGTACAGAGCCTAGCTTAGCCCACTGGAAGGGGACAGAGCTGGCCATAACACATTAAGCTCATTACCAAAGTCCAAGGTACTTAGGCAACACTTAACATGATGAGTCATGTTGCAGGGTCGTCCTCTCACAGAGCTGCTGTTAGCGGGCAGGCCCTCAGAGGGATCAGGTTGCAGCAAAGCCACCAGGCTCCAGGCAATTAGAGGACAAAGCGCCTCTTTCTATAATGGATGCTCAAAACTCTTGGCTGTGCATGGATGACAACTGATCCTCTTTTATCCACCTCTGCTCAATAAGACCAAGATTACAGCTGGGCTTTATGGAAAAGGCGGAAATTAAAAACAGTTGGGAACATAACCATGTGGGTTGGGGGATCTAATTCTCTTCCGGTGTCAGGGGAGATAGAAACACAATTCAGACGTTCTGAAGGAGCTTTTTGCTGTGCAGCAGAGGTGGATGATGTGGGAAAAGTGGTTACATAATAACGATAGCAGTGTACTTAGAAAATAAAAACAGACACATTCATTCTTGGGAAAAACATGTAATGATAATAATCCACAAGAAAACTGTAGTGTGAAGTTACAAATAAAAAAAATTAGGGTTCTTAATCAGTTCACTACAAAAATATATTCTAGGCTGATGCTAAATACCCAGCAATCTGAGACACAGTACCAAAATATTTCCTTGTGATCTAAATAGCAGCCAACCCCAGTTACAACAGGCCCACAGGTACAGACTGAGTCACATACATACTGTATATATTAAAACATTTCACTAACATAGCTTACAATTAGATTCCTAAATTACATTATTCATTTCTGGCATAAAAAATTGTTTACATAAAAATAATTAAAAACCAAACCCCAAAGAAAGCTGTTCCCCCCAAAAAGCTACAGCACTGTGGGCTCCGCACGGTGGACAAGTACCTACGGCCGGTTAGAAAGGACAGAGTGGACGGGACGGGGGACGGGGCCGGGGGACGGAGACGCTTACAGTCTGTAAGGATGTGACTCATTCATGACTGAGAAACTAAAATAAAACAGCAGTGCGGCTCAATGTACAAAAAACATTTCTTTTTTCCAGGGACAAAACATTTCCCTCTGATTAGCATTGAAGCCCATTTTTACCACAACAAAAAGAGGTTGTAAGGGGGAGTTTAACATGTGTGGATTCATAAAGAAACAGTTGATTCCAAATTAGAATGAGATTTACTAAAAGAAGTATTTAAAATGTATCAAATACTTCAACATGAAGATATTACTTTTAAAATGAACTCATTGTTGAACTGACTCTAAAATATGACAGCATCCAGATTTATGACTTCATATACAAATATTTTGAGAAAAACAATTCCTCAATATCATAATTTATCATAGTATCTCGTAATATTGACTTGTAAAGTGTTTTTTAATTAATTGTCATGCCTAACGTATCATCTTTATCTGTATTCTCAGATAAATGGGCTTCCACAGTATAAAACTGAAGCTTCTTCAAATAAAAAAAAATCAGGCACAAATCACATAAAACTTGAGCTGTAAAATGAATCAGCATTATTCAGATCCTCCCCCACACTCCTTCCAGCTGTGTGTGCTGAGGGTGGATGGAGGCCGGTGAGACTGCAGCTGATTGGCTGAAGAGAAGGCTGCTGGTGACAGGCTTTAGAGGAAGTGGCTGTGGTCAAAGTCAAAAAGTCACAAAGCTTCAACATCTATGGCAGGCTGGAGGTGGTGGCGTTGATCTTGATGTGATGGTGGCGTTGGTCACATGTCAGGAATGTGCTCCATGTGGCTTTGGGTTGTGACCGTGCTGTGAACCGGGGTTACAGCGGGGTCTTTAGGCACAGGCGGTGTCCCCTCCTCCACCCTGTCTGCACCGTGAGTCAGCTCCACTGCCAAAGCTCTCCACCAGGGGCCGTGGAGGAGCTGCTAGGGGGGCGGTCAGTCACTGGGCCAGGGGTCAGGGGTCAGTAGTGGTTGTGTCAGCCGAGGAGGACTGCAGTCTGCTTCATACACATCAAGTCAGTTCACTGTGGACACAAACACACCATGGTGACTCAAACATGGCCGCTGAGTGTGAGCACCACAGGTAAAGAGTTCTCTGCTTCAGGCTCACCTCAGCTGTTGGAGACGTCTTTAAGCTACAGCACTCTTCACATTATTCTCCAGGATCGACCTGTAGCAAACACACCATAGAACCCATCAACACCGCTGTTCCATAGTTACTTTAGTTTGACCTAAACTGATCATTCCTTTTACAAATTATATTCCTCATTCATGTAAATTACAAATGTACAACCATGAAAATATGTGTTGCATAATTTTAACTAGGCGTTCAAAAAGTGCCTAATAAGGCGCACAAACATGTCATTATTCAAGCCAAGAGTCTGTACTTAACCATGTACAGTATTTGTAACCCTTACATGACTGCAATCACGTGACCATCACTTAATGCTAGAAAACTATCACTATTCATTAGTAGACCATAAAAGGTTGTTTTGCTGGCAAATGTGTCTGCTTGATACCTTTAAAACTGCAATACATGATTTTGCTACGCGGCAGGACAAGCTTTCAAAACCAAATGTACATGCTATAACCTCGAGAGTGTCAATAATAGAGCAACACTTTTTATATTACACAGTAATGTAATGCATTATTATTATATTGATAAGTGCAGCCTTAAACTTAGTTAAAGATTGATAAAAGATAATAGCCCATGTCTCTACTCAAAGTTACATATTTGGGTCATGAGGACAAAGATACAATTAAATACCATGAAAAGAATAAAGGAACATTGCATTATGAGTTTTTACTCATATTTCTGTTGCTAGTATTTCACATTTTACCTTCAGTTTAAATCTCTTTGTGGGATACATTTTTCAAGCTTTGTTTAACGCATGACACAACTTATAATTTATCACTATAATGACAAGCAAATGTCAGTGAAGTCTTTCCCTATATTAAAAACGATTTGCTTTAATACAAATCAGAAATAAGCCATGTCTCACACATACGTTTGGTCTCCTTCTAGTGACTTCTGGATCTCCTCAAGTACTTCTGCAAGACAATAACACACAAGTGTAACTGAGCAGTGTTCTCAACAACACTGTGCACCTGAGGTGAGACCTGTAGCAGCAGCAGACACATTGAGATACAGCTAGCAGCGATCAAAGGGGGTTACAGGAATCATGCGCTGGGATGATGTTTGGTAAACACTGCTGTGGGTGTGTCTGATGACTGGGGAGCCGAAAGCTGAAATACCGGTTAGGAGAGGTGGCACATGGTACGGTTACAGCTCAGTCAGACTTTAAGGGTTCAGATACAGAAGTATACTTCATAAAGTCCTCTGTCTCTCCAGTACTCACTCTCGTCATTCAGCAAAGCATGCTCCATTACACGTTTAGCTGCACTCTCTGGAACACAGGCAGCGGGCAGAACAACGTCAGTACAGTCAGCCACAGACAAGGTGTGTGTGTGTGTGTAAAAACAGACGGACAGCACAAGCACAGAGTTAGACAACATGGAACAACATGAGGACATGTAGTGTTCCCTCAGCCAGAGACACATGCATGGTTCAGAATGATGCTGTTAGGAAGACTGACACTTTACCTGCATCCTCACTGTCCTGTCTGGCATTTCTAGAAGGACAAAGAAGACATCAACTCAATGGTACTAAAAGACATTTGGAGTTTGCAGAGGGAAATATGAATCACAGGAAGTACATACCTATGAGCAGATGAAGCTCCGTCAGGTTGAGGCCTGCGTTGGGTGGAGGAATGAAGAGGAACCTCCACCAGGCTGCGGGGCTCCACCACGCAGCGGGTGGACACAGAGAAGCGCTCAAACTCAGATGGAGAGATCAGGTAGAAGCCTGAGGGACGAAGACAGAACACAGAGTTACAAGAAACAGAGATTCATTGTTCATAAAGATCTTAATGTTTTGAAAGACATTACAGCAAGGAGGCTCTACATTAGTTCCATTCTTCCAGACACTGAACTATGTGCTGACAGAAAGAGCCATCAAACTGACACCATGAACCCGCACAGTGAAACAGAAGTCAAGACAATCGGAGAATTCAGTTTGTAACTGATTACCGTAATTTTCGGACTATAAGGCGCACCTGAATATAAGCCGCAGCAGCGGCATACCACTCTCGGTTCCACTTTTACTTTTGCGCGCTACCTGTCTCACTCTTTTCCGGCCTCCAGCTTTTCCTGCTGGAACCCGCCGCTTAAAGGTGGGGGTCCGCGGACCGGCCATAGAGCCCATAGAGTTAAAGGAGTTGGCCGTTAGCTGTAAAAATCCATAGATTAGCCGCACCGTTATATAAGCCGCAGCGTCGAAAAATAGGGAAAAAGGCGCGGCTTATAGTCCGAAAATTACGGTATATAAGAAACTTATTTAACCAGTTTTACGTCAGTGTGCATTAAAAAAAAACATAACGTAAATACATGTAAATATATTTAATTAAAGCAGCTAAAAAATGATTAGTTTATTTTGCAGTAATGTATGAAAAAAACTAAAAACGTAGCATGCAGTTGGAAAATGCTTTAGAACTAAATTATTTTTAAAAATCAATGGTTGATTATGCTTGTTCACCATTAAATATATAAGCGATAATATTACCCTTTATTTTATAGTTTTTTTTTTTTTGCATCAATAAAATATATGAAATGTGTCTAATTTCTTTATCAGTACTGAAGCAAAGTAAAGACAATTTACGGTGTCTTTACTTTACCGTACGAGCACAACATTATAATGAGTGTATCCAACAAATAAACCGTACCAGTTCTTGCCAGTTTGAAGCCAGCGTGAGTAAACACTGCGGCCTTTAGTTGAATTAGTGAAGGTCCTAAAACATATACGCTTGTGTGCATGTGTTTTGTTTACCCTGGCCATGCTTGGTGAACACACAGGAAGCGATGCCGCTGACGTCCTCCCTCCGGACACAGGGGTAATGGACCTGCATCTTCACGTTGGGCAGGGACACCACGTGGACGTCGCCCTGATTGGTCAGAACCACCAGGCCGCTCTCGCCGTAGTCCTCTGAGCGGCTGCTGCCGAACCAGGACACGCCCACCCGCCGCACTCTGGAGCCGTCCACAGCCGTCAGCTTCAGCTTCATCTTAGCACTCACCTTTGGCAGCGTGAACACCTGCACACGGAAACACCGGCAGATTAACAACTGTCCATGTGGACATTTATTCTCCAGACACCGGAGCACTATTAAAAAGTTTTAAGATGATGTAGTGCTTCCACTATGCAGATTTGATCTAAGATCTCTTTGTGTGACTTCAGTTATCTGTGTGGCAGTGTGTGTGTTTGTATGTGCTATCCTGACCTTGAACTGCTCCTCAGAGATGACCAGCAGGTGGTGTGAGCCCTGCAAGTCAGGTGAGCGGGCGAGGTCGTGGGCCACCTCGAGGGGCTCGGGGAGAGGGGCCCCGTGACCGTCCAGCACCACGATGCCAACCACAGGAGCCCGGTGCATCAGCTGGATCTCCTTAGCTGGAAGAAAAGTACAACTTTACAACCTGAGGACTGAGAGGAGACGGCATTTTTCCCAAACATCAAAGCTGTTGCTCACCCGGCTGTGCAGTGACCGGCTCCTCTGCTCTGTGCTCTACAGGAGGGAGGCGGAGCATGTACGCAAACACACAGCCGCCATTGGTCCCTGCCCATAGGGAGGGAGTGTTGTGTGAGCCTAGAAGAAAATGCGGAGACAAGTGAGAGGTGCAGTGCAGTACATGTAATTGTAGTTGATGTATAGGTGGTGTCACTCACTGTCTGAGAGGAAGGTGTCCGCGAAGTAGATGGTCCGTACGAGGCCGGTGAACGAGTCGTCTGAGGAGCGGGCCTCGATCTTCCTCTGGACAGGAGCCAGCTCCATCTCTGCCAGTTCAGCCTCCAGACGGGCGTTAGCCTCCTGGAGCTGCTCAGAGAGGAGACAGAGAGAAGGGAAGATTTGAGGGGGCGAGTCCTGCTTCTGTTGGCTAACAGCGATCAGAGCAGCGGAGCGTTAGCTACCTTGTTAGAGTTGGTGACGTGATGTTTCCTTAGCGACACTCTGCTGCGTCTGATTCTCCTGAAGGACTGTCGGAGGGATTTCTTTATGCTCTTCACCCGGGACAGAGGACCCTCCATGGCCAGCTGGTCACTGGGATTCAGGGTGCACCTACAATAAGACAATACTGAGTTAGCACATAAATGTTGATGAACACATTTCTTTTATAATTTGTGGGGCTTTCAAGTGCATGGCAGAAAGCACTTGAAGCCTCAATACACCCCCACATCGATGCTTTCTTGAGCGAGAAAGAAAAACCCTGTACCAATTATTTAGTGGGTATATCTCCATCTGCTCCAACCATCTTATGTAGATGCTGCATTTGTCTTCACAGTTTGAATCCCTTTGTGTCCCTCCAAAGCAAACACTCACGTACAAAATGATGATTCATAAGTTAAAATAATGATGTATCAACACACTGGTAGCTCTGCCCGTCAAATGTCAAACAGCAGAAAAACTGAGTAAAGACTCAGAGCATAAAGGTGTGCAATAAAGAAAGAATGCACGTATTTATGTCAATATATGAAGCGTTATTCATCTGTCTTGCTTCTAAGGAGAGCCATATGTTGACCAAGTGTAATCCAAGTCCTTTGGCATGTGATAAAACATGATATGCAGCTCCTGAAAACAGAGAATTCCTAAAGGGTGTAAACCTAATCATAAATCCATCTTTAGATCTCCTTCTGTGCATCTCCTTACTTAATGAGTACGTTGTTCTTCTGTTGGTAATCGTATAGGCCAAAGCCGTGGCTGGTTCCAAAAGCTACCAGCTTCCACTCCGAGTGCAGGGTGAGGGCGGTGACCACAGCAGGGGGCTGACACTGCACCAGAGCAAAGGGCTGGAAGCCTGGAGGAAACAGAACAGGCTCCTCCCGCACATCCAGCTGAGTGTGGCCCTAAAGCACAACAACAAACACACATGGGAAAATGTAACAAGGGATGTAACAGGAGAGAAATGCAGTGTTCCAAGCACCGCAAGGTGTTACAGCTCTCAGGGAGTGCTGGTTAAAGCATTACATCGGTATGGTAAGAAGCAATGTATTGGTTTTGGCAGTACACTGAAATATACCTTCCAGCGGAAGCCCTCCTGGCCCTGCAGCAGGTCCACAACTTTAGCCTCCACCGTCTGCTCCGCTGCCTCGTCATTCAGCTCCAGCATCAGGATCTGGACACAGACACAGTGGAATACAAGAGATGAAGCACAATACACACTCCTTCAAAACTCATATCCAAACAAGGTGTCTGAAAGAAAGAAAAAAACTCACATTCTGGCAGCTACATCCTCACCCTATAATCCCGCCTTACATGTTTGTGCATTGTGTAGATGTTAAGGGTTAGAAATGTGTACAATAAACAGCAAGCTATGCAATCATAGCAAGTGTACCTGACTGACCGCTCCTTTTTTTAAACCCCAAACAGAAGTGCACATGAGGAACCATCAAGTTCCCTCTTGATACTTCATCAAATGCTATTATAATGTTCATAAATGTTCTTCTTTGTTCCTTTTAGAGACATCTTAAATATGTATTGATGGTAAAGGAATTATCCTTCAAATAAAAAAGGAGGGAAATCATCACTGAAAGCCCCCTCCATTAGAAATGTCCGTGTCATAGAGTCAGTCATTACGAAGGTTCACAGCACAATGTGTAATGTCCCCTCAATGTAAAGAGCCCTTCACAGCTGGGAGCATGAGTTCATGCAGAGTGACGCTGAAGGGGAGGAAGAGCTACAGTAGTGGGGAAGAGAGTGTTCATAATTGACTTGATGCTCAGCAGTGATCTCACCTGTCCCGCAGTGCCAGCCACAGTCAGATAACCACTGTATTTACAAAGATGGATCTTCTGCACGCCGAGCCTCGGGTCATCGCTGTACGGGTCAAAACAGCCAACCTGGACAAAAGAGAAACATTAGAAGTAAGACAGTAGCTTGTACTGGTCTAAAAGAAAAGGAGGCAGCACAAGCAGAGATATCCTGACTTTAAGACTTAAGCACGAGTCAAGCTAATCTCTGCAAGCTATTCTGGATCCTTCATTTCCCATGACGCGATTCTAATGAATAATAAACACCTGCACATTAGCACCTACGTTTCAAGTATGTTACTCATTGTTTTAAATGTAAAATACGATTTATAGACAGACAATAAAGAGTGGCACATTTAGTAGCCAGTTGCTTTTACATTGCAATGTGATTGGGACAGTGCATTGACAATATCATTCTTTATCTGAAATGGTAGATTGAGAGAACAACACTACATTGCACTTTTAATTGCAACTTTGCCTTGTGTTGAAAAGTGCTATATAAATAAACTTGCCTTGCCTTACATTACATGTCACTTGTTAGTCTCTTTTATCCAAAGCGACTTACATACTCAGTACTGTGGGCAATCCCGACGGGAGCAACTTGGGGTGAAGTGTCTCAGGGACACAACGACATGCTGACTGCAGTGGGGTTTGAACCTGTGCCACCCTGATCCGAACACCAACGCACTAATCCACTGCACCACACACCTCCCAATAATATCCATATATAAAATTGTGCTTGAAAGCTCCAGGGAAGTTATTTTAAGAAGACACTTTTTAATCAAACCATTTTAAGTTTTGTGTAAGGTTGCCACATTGCATTTTAAAGTGTATCCACAGACAAAGTGAACTTTTTTTCTGGTTGTATAATGGATACACACACACACCTTTCTGAAGGGTGGCCACTCTCCCTCAGTGCCCTGGTTCATGTTGTCATTGGGGTCAGCGTCTGTGTGGAACACTCCGGCGCTGCTTAACTTATACATAGGGTACAGACAGACACCTGATGCATCCCAGAAACGAACCGTCCCATCCTCGTGCCTGCACACACAGATAAGACGATATAGTTACATCTGTGACAGGAACGTTGCAGAGTTATTTCTTCCAGAGTGCAGCACTGACCCTGTGAGCAGCAGGTCTCTCTGTGGGGGGTCGGGGGCCAGATTCTGGCCTCCTGTGATTGGCCACGGCTGCATGGAGAGGGGAAATGAAAGTTTAACAATAATACCAACTTAATGCCACCTGTTCACCCACAAGTGAAGGAATGTGTCCATATTCACGATACAACATACTGAATATATTAAACCGCTTTAGAGTTTGAGGAGAGTCACATCAGGTTTAGTTTCTGGGGGATTGTTACATGCATGTGTCTCTGAGCAGAGCAACATTCATATAGCTGTGGGGCTGTAGGGTTATCATTGTTCTTTCTACAAGATTTGTTTCTATTTCGTTTGAAAAATCAAAAATGAGGTTCCTTGTGATTAGAAGGCGTACCTTTTTAGAGTAGTGTGTGCTCTGCAGGTCTCCCACAGCGAGGACCCTCTCCCACAGTTTGAGGGGGATGGCGGAGACGTGGTGGGAGCAGGTGATGGCTGAGCTGTGGAGGGGCACCAGGTACGGGGTCTGGATGACCGGCCAGCCCTCCGTCAGCAGGTCGATCACTACCAGCTCCTCCTCCACCAGCACCACCAGTGCACTGGGGTCTCCTGCAGGGGGCAGTGATGGCAGTTAGATACCAGGACACTGTACACTAGACTTTTCTCTACAGTGCTGTGACACTATCTGAACACTTTCTGGGGTTGTAAACACCTCTTGCAAAAACTGAAACAAAAACCCACTTTTGAATGACTTAGAATACTTCTGTGTTAACATTAAGCAATGTAAAGCTGGTTGCCTGGTCCATGTGTAATCAGAGCTGACAGGTCTTTACGCTGCTAACCGCCTCAAAAGGTTTATAGTGCAAGCTCACATTTGTATTAGTATTTGTATCCTCAGTATTTGTACCTGTTACCAGGTAAGTGGGAGAAATCAGAGTGAGGGGGGGTCACAGCGCCTGATTAGTAGTATACATTATAATAGTTATATTTTGTATGATTCTTCTTTCTGTCTCTTTGTATGCACCACTTACACCAGGGCAAGTTCCTTGGTAATAAAACAGATTCTGATTTTGATTGATTGAATTATGAACAATGTGGTTTGTTTGAGGGGTTTCTTCCACAAAAAAATGTTAGGGACAGGGTTCTAACTGATATGTTGAAAAAAGTTAAATAAATCGGATTCTGTTGTACAGAAGCAGGAGGTTCATTTTCCCGTTTGCCACACGTCAGTTGCTGGTGTTGTGTGTTGCCTGCCTGTGTGCTGCGGCCCGTCTCTGATGGCGAAGAAGTCGATGATCCTGGAGGTGAAGTCCAGAGCCACGTGTGTTTTGCCGTGGATCACTGTGATGCAGTGTCTGTCCCCGTAGCTGGCCCTGGGCATACCCCCGCTGAAGAGGAGGAACGGAGGCCTGCACACACACACACACACACACACACACACGCAAACACTTGCATATCAAGTTCAAGTTCAGGCTAGTATGCACAGAGATTAATATGTAACAACGTAACACATCTGGGAAATGGAGTTAAACATAGTGAGGATGTTAGAACCACTTTCACTGAGGGAGGGCTACACATGTCACACATACATCTCTCTGGTGTATAAAGTCAACTCACCCTTCTTCTGTAGGCAGCTGAATTATTTTTGAAATGGCCTTGCATGGGAAGTGTCCTGCAGTGATAAATACAAGCCAACATTAGCTTCCAGAAAAACACATTACAGTAAAGAGAACGCTACAAAGAACACGTCTTTATCCTCACCATAGGGAATGTCTGACTTCTCCTCCTCCTCGTTCACGTCCACGCCACTCACCATCCACCGACAGTAACTTCCATCACTGTGTGAACTGAGAAGGTAGTCCCCATCCTCTGTCCACCACACACTCTCCAGTTGCTATAGAAAATACACAAGACAAATACCAACATTAAGCATGCTGGTTAGAACTCTGGGTAATACACAGCGTCACACTGAGCTGCAGGTACCTGTGTTGCGGGGATGTGCTGGACGGCACTCTGTTTCTCCAGATCCCAGATGACCATGAGACCTCGTCCGTAGCCAATAACAACCTGGTTTGGGTTGACCGGGTTCTCCTGTAAGGCCTCTACGTGTTCTAGATTCCTGCGGCCGAAGTAGTCGTCCGGTACACTGGAGGAGGTCAAAGCAAGAGGACAATAAGTGAGAGGAAGGACATGACGAGAAGAAGGCCTCATTACAGATCTGAGGGACTGAAGGTCAGTGCACACAGAGGTGGATTGTCTAATGTGTATGTAGCAGAGTTTAAGTCTGAACAATCAATACACATTTACGCAGTTTATGTTTCCATTTGAAATTCAGTAAACTGCTGTGCACTTCCATAGGAAAAAGAAAAGGAATATATGAAAAGGCAAAATACAGAGTATTAAACTTGTGTTTTACAAGTCAGACTGTGTAAAGTCAGGGAGTGAGCATTGTATAAACATGCTGTTAAAAAGGTACCCACACATCTGATGGTTGACTTGTATCTGCAGCAGTTTGTCTTGTTCACTAGTTCATCTCAACATGTGCAAGCTGCCAGAAAGACTTCAAAAAAGGACCCAGACTCACTGGGCTCCATTTCAACAAGCTAAGAGCCAGACCATTCTTTCCAATGGAGAGAGCTGCTCTGTGAGCCACAACATACCTAACTCTACAGCAGCTCTTTAAGCCTAAGAGATGTAGGAGCCCAGCAGCAGCCATAGAAATAAATATATAAATATATGCCACACTTAACTTATTAGTGCGCACAGGATATATAATTCGTTACCTCAATTGAATTCAACTGTTTCCAGCTTTTCATTATTTGTCGCTCAGGATAATTGTATATAAGTCGAGAGTTGGCACAGCACACCCAGCTGCAGCCTCAGAGTGATTTCAGGCACGGACACCATTACACCCAGTAAATACCACGAAACAGGAAGGGTTAGGTTTTTTTGGGGAAATGCGTATATTTGATTAATTAATTATTCTTCTGAACAGGCAGGTCATCACTTATAGCTTCTCGTTCAGGTATTGTTCCCTCATGACTGTCTATTCTTGACAGTATTTTTCATAAACACCAACAGTTTCAGAATCCTGTAGAGAATTTTCTTCAAAAGAAACTTAGTTGTCTGGGGCTTTGTACAAACAATATCCATCACTTCACATTGTTCATCACAGCAACACAACTACCTGTATAATGATACATAATATGGAGATGCAGGCAACATTTGGCCAGCCTTGTTTAAAGGTCCCATGTCATGCTTTTCCGGTTATTACCCGTCCCCTTGTGTGTTATGTAGCTTTGTATGCATGTAAACGGTCTGAAGAGTCACAAACCCTCAAAGTACACCCTGTAGCGAGTAAAACTCTAACACAGAAAAGACCTGTCTATGCTGCCCCAGAACGCCTCGTTGGACATTTCTCTTTTTCTTCCTGGGTACAGCGACGTGACCATGCCCATTGGTCCAAATTAATGGACCAATCCGTGGAGCTCCTCACACACACACTCTCTCTCTCTCAGCGGTGAAACTGTGGCGCGCATACACTGTAGGTGCGCCGCGTTTGGGGGTGCGGGTGCTAGTAGAGCCTCGCAGATGGGCAGCCCCCTCAGCTCAATATAAATCTATTCTAGTAGACCTCAACAATGGAATCATGATCAGTAGAAATGGCCAAGACATGAGACCTTTAAAAGGAAAGATTACGCATGCATTCGTAACCACAGTTAAATCAATCTGGTTATACACTTATCCGGTATGCACAAATTAATCAAAATGGGGTCAGATTGAAGATATGAAGTATAGTAAATGATGGTCTTGATTTAATAGATTTCTTCTCTGATGTGTTAAGGGGCCAATTGACAAAACGTAACATTTGGTTTATATTGTGCTTTTATGGAACATAATAATTTAACCAACACTCCTCTGCCAAGAGTGTTTCTTTTCTAACTGACACAGTTTTGCAGATTAAATGGTGAGCAGAATCTTCCAGCTCCATTTCAAATGTAAGCCGATATTTTGTTGGCTAGACAAAGTTTTGAGTGAGATCATCAACACATCGATAATGGATGCTATAAATGCTGTTGGACTGGGGGGCGGTTACACAGAAATCTCCCTTCCCTTATTAGAAACATATCTAATCTTTATGATAATGTGTGATAAAGGCTGGACATGATGTGCAGTGCATTGTGGGTGCTGACCTGCTGGCGACCTGGTCCAGACTGATGTTCCTCTCCTCCAGCTCTCTGAAGCCGGGCACCTCCACTATGAACACGTGTCCTCCCTCTGTGCCCAGCAGCAGCAGCTCTCCAGAGGAGTGAGCCAGCACTGCCGTCACTCTGGTCACACTGGGGGGGGCACTGAGGAGGAGGAGGAGGAGGAGGAGGAGGAGGAGTAGGAGGAGAGGGGTCACTTTAATGAATCAAGGACAGCTGCAGTTTGTATAATGCAGAGTTGTAGCCAACCATTATTTTCATTATACAGCATATCAATCTGCAGAATATTCTATGGGTTGGTTTATCAAATCTCAGAGAAGTAGAAAGTAGAGCCATTTATAACCTCCCCCAGCCTGAGGTGAGAAGTAGTATTCATATAGCTTGTTTGAGAAAGAAAGAAAATGCATAACATCGGATTGATATTTATTATTAAAACTGTTGAATCACCTAATTGTTAAATAATATAGAATGTATCATTTGGGGAGCTGTGCAGTTAGTATGCCTTTTTTAACAAATCATTTCAAGAGTTTAAAATCTCCATGAACTAAATCAATGATTAAATAAACTGATAACAACTCTTAATATACAGTGTTTGCTACTGTAGCCATGTTGATCCAGTCTGGTGGCTTGTGTTTTTCAGCCAGCTTCACTATGACACGTACCTGTAGTGGAATGGATTGGGAAAGTGTGTGTGTGTGTGTGCGTGTGTGTGCGTGCGTGCGTGCGTGCGTGCGTGTGTTACCCAGGAGGTCCAGTGAGAGTGAAGCGTCCTATCTCCAGGAGTTCAGAGAGTCCTGTATGAGCTTTCAACGTCCACATGTGCAGACTGTTGTCATCCAGCAGCGTCACCAGTTCAACCTGCACACAAGCAGCTATCAATCAATACTGCCTGAAAAACTGTAAAAGGCATTTTTACTAAAGGTTAGCAATGAATTCAGGAAGGCAATACAGAGTACGCTTTAATATCTGGTTATTTAGCACACTTTTGTTTACAAGCACAATATTCAACACACATCTTACTTATATAGGGCAGCCCAATAAAGCAGCATACTAAAAGAGATGAGCATGCATAGTATAACTATATCATAATATACAACTCTTCAAAATGTGTTCTTTGGTTTACCTGGTGGGGCAGGAAGTGCACCTGTGTGACAGCAGCGTTCTCATCATGCAGACCCATGAACTCTACACCTGGAGCTCCATACCTGAGCACTGGTTAAGGACACACTGCATATATGATGGACTCAGTGCTATAGGTGCTACAGTGACAACGGGAAGTTATAAACAGAGCACTGGCTTCACAGAGCATTCAAATGGTGATCCTGGATAACTGCTGCTGATGACGTCAAGTGATTTACAGCAAGGTGAAATATACACAATATGAATCCACTGCATAAGAAGAAGAACCTGAAGAGGGGAGAAACAGAATAAGTCATATACAGTTTTAACAACTAAGGCTGAATAGTGAGCCTTTCTGGATAAGGTTGGTATTCTCAATCATATAGGTTTTAATAACACTTTCCCAGTGTCTCTCACCTGCTACTATGGCATTGTCCTGCTAGCTACCCACACAGTAAAGTGCTTTTTCATATGATAGGCGGGGTAAGGTTGATTGGATACAATTAAGTAACCTCCGAGTTAAAGATGAGTCATTTAAAAATATTTGTACATTTTACAGGAATATAAAAAAAAAAGAGGAGATTTTGTTGACCGTCTTTGGGAAAAAAAAGACCAATACTAACAGCTGAGTCATTGTTTATCTGACACTGACCTCAGTGTGGAGATCCCTCCCTGTGGAGGCATCACATCATCAAATGATTTGTGTCCTTCATGAGGACCTTCAACAGGAGCTGCTCTGTTCTCCGGCTCAGTGTGAAGCACCCAGCACTTTCAGAAATGTCATTCAAACATTTCCCTTTATCTGTGCCCACAATCTGCTGTATTGTGTGAATGGATGATCATTATGAGAGGAGGTCACGTGGTTATCCAAACCAGTGTGTGTCTCTGTGTGAATGGGAGAGTGTACCGAGTGGCCCCGCTGCACTGTCAGTGAGCTGAACTGTGTGAGAGGCTACACAGACGCCACAGTGTGAGTGGCAGGCGCATTGAGCAACAGCGTGGGAAAATGAAACACCTGAAGCAGGTACAACCGCAGACATGGATTCTGCCTCAAGTTCAAACATGACGCTCACATTATTCCCTCACAGTATTTACACTCAGGCAGTGGAGGATACAGTTTGATGGCCCCGGAGCGGGTACCTATGGCCAGCAGCTGCAGGGAGGGACTGTAGCCCAGAGCGCTGGGCTGGTGGGGGAATCCATGCTCCACCGTCTGAGGGGAGAGAGGGGACACACAGGGGGGGTGAGTCTGAGCGGTGACAGCAGAGACAATGTCAGGCAGGATAGAGAGGGAAGATAACAGCATGTGGACAAGAAATAGGAAGGATAACAGAAACATGAACCCTGCTGTCACTTCCTCTGACAGGACGGTGAAATGCACAGTATTGTTCAGGTGATGCAGCTGTGCTCCACTTCCCCTTTAGTTAACGTGTTGAATAATCAAGCAGGAGGAAAATAATTCATCTTAACACCACAATCAGTAAATTTTGGAACATTAATCATGCTTTGTGGAAACCAGCATTAATCACCAAAATGTATTGCAACTTGCACTGTTTTAGAATAGAAGAATTGGGAGGGATGAAACCCTCTTTAAATGGTCACACATGCAGAGCACACAGCAACATTTGCTCTCTGCTTTTAACCCATCCTACCACCAGGAGTCTACCGGTACCTTGGGCACCACGGCAGGACAGGAGGTGAACTGGGACCTCTCCATGTAGCAGTCCACACGTGTTCGGGGACTTGAACCGGCGACCCTCCAGGTCCCATTCCAAGCCCCTACTGACTGAGCCACTGCAACTAATAATAATAATAATAATAATAATAATTCCTTATATTTATTATAGCGCTTTTTCCATGACCCAAAGCGCTTTACAGATACACATTACAAATACATATCAGACATACATGTAACGGTCATGTACTGTGGACAATACCCACAGGAGCAAATTCAGGTGAAGTGTCTTGCCCAAGGACACAACGGCTTTAGACGCAGCGGCGGGTTTCGCCCCCTTGCACAGCCCACTGCGCCACACCGTCCATCTTCACACCTCAAAGTCATCGAGGCGCTTTACAAGTACACATTAATATCATACATGTACTGTGGACAATACCCACAGGAGCAAATTCGGGTGAAGTGCCTTGCCCAGGGACACAACGGCCTGACGCAGTGGCGGCGGAAGTGGGTTTCGAACTGGAGTTTCCCAACGCCCCGTTGATCTGATGATCAAACACACAGCCCACTGCGCCACTCAGGCCCATATATACCGCGCATTTGACAATAAAACCTTTGAATCTTGACTCTCTTAAATTTGACAGTTAGCGATAAATGACTGAAGACAAACTGTTAATGCCCTGTTGATGTATACATTAAATTGATCCAGCAGTCTTGATTCATAACAAACTTTCATGGCACTACAACGATGCCATATATACGACCATTAAAAACACATTTATAGAACTTATTACTAAATGATCATTAATTCCTCACCTGTACCTAGAGCAGTGATTTTGCTGCAATCATAAGTAAAGTCTGATAGGTAATCAATGATTTAGCTTAAAGCACTACAATTCAAACTTTACAACATGCCTCACAGTGAAGGCTACAATTGAAAATAACACGCTGAAAAATAAATAATGGCATCAGTGCATAAAAAAGTGTACAAAAGTTAAGAACCCAAATAAAATTCAAAAATAGATTTCTGACAGGCAAAGCAATCCTTTAACAACTAGTGAATTTAGCTTACATTTAAAATAAGAATTCATCTTTTTAACCTCCCCAACTTTTAATATTGCCCTTTAAGTGCATATAATGCATCCTTTATATTTCTGGCCGCTGATGTTAGTGGCAGTGTGTAACTCGCCTTTTGTGTGTGCCGAGAGGATGCATAGGATGAACTGAATGGTTTATATTAAGCTTGTTTTTTCTCATGTTTTCCTCACTCAGAAAGGAAAAATGTGCTCATGTAACCGTATTCTCTCACTCATTTATTTAACAGGCCAAAGTATGTGTGTAGTTGTGAACAAGCTATATGTAGACACACATACATAAAAGATAAAGCTTTGCACAATGTAGCAGCAATCACAGAGAAACAGCTCAGGAAAAAGTATGCCAACATCAGGAAGCAGTTGTGCTTCTTTAAGTACAGTTCACTTGCCTTGTTAAACTGGAAGAGTTCCTGTTTGAGCCGGTCTCTCTGGGACTCCTGGCCGTGTCTCCTGAACCTCTTCATCCTGGAGCCTGGGGGCCCACTGAAGCTCGCTGCAGGGAGGACACAGAGGGGAAGGATTGTAAGAATGTTGGTCTCAGCAGGCACTGGTCTGCATTTTTTTGAGTTGTACTTTTCAAAAGCCATAAATAGCTGTTCGCAAGATGGTTGATTGAGAGTTCACATGTCAATCTGATTCTGATGTGATCAATTAATTTCTCCCTTGGCACACAGATTTGAATGAGCAGTATGGGAGAACATTGATACTTTATTTCATCTGGTGTGAAGTAGGGGGGGGGGTCTCTGTCTCTCTCTCTTTCTCACGCCGTTGCAGCGCTCACTACAACAACGGGGGACTGCGTCGGGTCGATGATCGTGTTGCTTTTAATCATATAGCCAGGTTAAATTAAATAACGACTTCTCCAACCTTGTACTTTTCTCCAGAGTGCCGTGGTTCATTTAAGCAATAGCTCACGACGATATGCTCAGTATATTACAGCTAAGGGGCGTGGTACAACATTAATAATGTTTATTAATGTGTTTCAGCGGCATTTACCAACCTTTATTTGTGTAATCCTCCCTCAGGGACTTATTACGGTGTGAACACAATTTACTAGGAAAGTTCCGGGACTAAAGAGTTCGGCGGGACTAAGTACTGGGAACTAAAACACGGCAAAGTACTTGGTGTGAAAGCGGCTATTGGACTGTGATGATAAAGAATTCACCATTCAAGTCAGTATTCACCCAGATGCTGAGGCTGCCATACCAGGGGAAGCTGCTCATCAGGAGTGATAAACACTCACACACACTAAGTTTGCCATCAGGAGCAATGTGGGATTCAGGTTTCTTGCCCAGGATACTTGTGAGCCACAGCCTCCCCGCCCCCTCAAGTGTTGTGTTTGAAGCCCAATTGGGACAGTCCTATCACACCAAGAGTCAGAGGAAAGTGTGACCACAGCTTAGATAGGGTTCAGCCATGCATCAAATATACCATATATTCAAATATAATTTTACGTGTGATATGACCATACCTCTATTAAGAGATATTCCTTGCACATTTTTTGTCATTGATTCATGCATTAAAAGTTGACTATTTAAAAAGCAGGAGACTAATGTGAGAAGACAAGTGTTTTAAGCCAGTGACAGAACAAATAATCTCACACACTGTAGTTGCATATCGCCTTTTATAATATTTGTATCCACATTCAAAGAAGAGAGTACGAAAAACAAGCTGATTCAACAGTGATCAGCCGTCAGTGGGCTTTAACAGCTGTACAGAGTTGTGACAGGGTGTCTGCAGACATGTGCACTGTGCTGATAAATGCGATTAACTCACCTCTCAGATCAATGCAAATTACTTATCCAAAAAACTTGTCCGCAAACCTGACCAGGGTCTACAGGTCGCTCACTATCACAGGGTCTCCTGGTATAGGATCTCAGTTAGTCACATGACCAAGGTGACACTAGGCCAGCAACATCAATATACAGAAACAAGTGGAACTCCAAAACCTATACAACCGGGCCATACCCCGCCAGCCGATTCAGTCATCATTAAAGACATAATAAAAACTGTTGTTATTCTTAGATCAAATATTGAGAAACATAAATACTGTATTATATATATCGCAGCATAGCCTAACAATATAGTAGATATTATGTTTAAGACAAATGATCCTGCACTAAGCTTAGAATCTATGGAGCCTCAGGTAGATGAAATCTGAAGATGAGACAGGAATTCAGAATTCTTATCAGAATTCTCTGAGTTTTTATCAGCTTTGGTACTTAAAACAGATAAAGTCATTATCGTAGGGGACTTTAATATTCATGTTGACGATGATAAAAATAGCCTTACTGTTGCATTTAACTCTATATTAGATTCTGTTGGTTTCTGTCAGAGTGTAAATAAACCAACCCACTGCTATAATCACACTCTTGACCTTGTTCTGACTTATGGTATTGAAATTGAACAACTATTAGTCGAACCGCATAATCCTGCTTTATCCGACCATTTCTTAGTAACTTTTGAAGTACTGTTACTAGACTACAAAGCATTAGCCAAAAGCTCCTGCAGCAGAAACCTATCTGTTAGTGCTATAGCCAAATTTAAGGAAGAGATTCCACCAATACTTAACTCGATAGCATGTCTGCATGTAAGGGAGGAAACTTATACAAAATGTACACCACCCCAAATTGATCATGTTGAAAAGCTTACAAACTTACTTAATTTTCACCGCAGCCAGTCTGCAGCTAAAGAGAATACGGTCGGTGTGTAACGTGCCCCACGTCTTATCGAAAGGGGGGGTGAAACGGAAAAAAACCAGATATACTATATACACAGAAATTTACTGCTACCTAGCTAAAAAAGTAGACCACAAAAGAGATAGCACACTCGAGGTATGCAAGATGAGGCAATATGTCACAACAAAATGTAGACGACTACGTGCCTCGACTACTGCAGGCAGTTCCTGCTCCAATTAAAAAAAAGAGAGTTGAAACACACCTTTTTACGGCCCCCTATACCCCGGAAACCCTATTTATACGCCGGAAAATTTTTGACGGCGGTAAACGACTTAATACGGCCGATTTA
>NW_011369947.1:27486853-27496186 GCF_000735185.1 Notothenia coriiceps | reverse complement strand
TAAAGTAGAGACACTACATACTGATATACACCTGAACATCAGCAGGAGAGGACTCTTTAAAGTAGAGACACTACATACTGATATACACCTGAACATCAGCAGGAGAGGACTCTTTAAAGTAGAGACACTACATACTGATATACACCTGAACATCAGGAAGAGAGGACTCTTTCAAATGGGCTNCTTTAAAGTAGAGACACTACATACTGATATACACCTGAACATCAGCAGGAGAGGACTCTTTAAAGTAGAGACACTACATACTGATATACACCTGAACATCAGCAGGAGAGGACTCTTTAAAGTAGAGACACTACATACTGATATGAACTAGTGCAATATTCAACTTGCAAGATGTAGAATATGTGTTAAAGGCATTGAAGAGGTTAAGAGATGTCCTGGCCTACGAATCATTTTTGCACAGACTTAAGAAACTATATTTGTTTGATACAGAGACTCTTAAAATGACACCCTATCTAATATACTTTATATAGATAATGAGAATGATCGCAATTGCAATATAAGTCAAAAATAATTGTGATACGTTTTTTCTTTTCCCAAATTGTGAAACCTTAAAAGCCTTGAGCTCAAAGCAGAATTACAATTAGGTTGTTTTAGGATTATGAGTCATAAACACTTAAAACATTGAACTTTGAGTGACCCACGTCTTGAAATAAAGAAAGACGGGGAACCCTAAATCCTACTGATCATTTTGTCCTGACATTAGTCTCTGTTCAGTCCTCGACCTCCAGGCGGACCATAACAATAGCCAGGAGGGAAACTCTAACCTGTAATGAGAGGCCGGGGAACAATGGACACTAACTTGAAGGGAAACCCAATCTTAAATCTCCCATCAAACACAAGACAACCTGCTTTGGTTTCTATCTCAAAACTAAGGAAGTCAGTCCAACACAGTGAAGCTGACTTAGAAATGGAGATTGCAAGAAACACAACTCAACAGAAAGTGGGGAAATGGACTCTATACAAGACTCAAAACAAAGACATTAGACTGGAACAACAGATACATGTATCTTCAAGAATATAATAACATGAAGCCTTTTATTTTATTTGTATTTCCTTGCTGGCCTTTTGTTACATGATTGTAATGTTGTTGTAACCAGCATCTTATTGCCATGTATAATGTGACGATAAAGATTTAAATTGTGCTCAACCTTCAAACATAACCTAAATCAAATGTTTCTAAGAATGACAGAAGTGCTGAAAGCAGGATGAAGCACTCGTGAATCCACATTTAGAACAAGTATGGACACAGCTCTGAGGGCAGCAGGAAGTCAAGCTGCTGCAGGAACGGAGGTGAACAGTTCAGCTCAGTCCCATCCAGCCATAACATAACACGGTAAAGAATGTAGCTTAGTCCTATAGCAGACCTTTCAAAGTCCTTGAGGGGTAAGTAAATGTGGAGGAAACACCTGCGTGGAGAAGCTAACGTGAGTTTAAAGTCTCCGCGTCGGTGCTTAATGTGATTGACAGCTTCTAATTTGTCACCTATCTCCGTGTCTCAGACATCTAAAACAGTTAATGTTTCCCTGCACTGTCAGCCCACATTGCTGCACGTCAAGGTAATGGCTGAAGATGCGAGTGGACGGCCTGACACTCGCTCCACCGAGCAGCTGATGAGCACAGCAGCACTGCAGGGAACATTTCTGGCAGCCACCTGTACGGGAGTGTGTCTGGGAACCGGATGCTCCGAATGCTCACTGTGTCATACACACTTTGTTTCAGAGCGAAAATGGACATGTTTTGATTTGAAAATGACATTTTGTTCTACGCCTCAGTCGGCTATGTTTTCGGGTTGGAGGATGTCAAGAGGTGAAGTCAAGTGTGCGGAACAGGTTTGCATGTTGCTCTTGGCTGTTCAAAAACACCCTTAAACGTCAAAGGTCATTAAGAACAACATGAACACCTGTGTTACTCAGTGAGGCGCTGATCGACAACGGTTAAGGTCAGGCTTTGACCTCGAAGGTTTGTAAAGGTCATCGGGCAGCGACCCTCGCAAGGCTTTTCTCAAAGTTTCACAAATGGAGTGCTACCATCTTGACACAAAACACGAATTACAGAGACAACACTGAGCTGATTCCCCGTCAGGAAGAGATCCAGCTTTGCTTTGGGAAATGTTGCCAGAAATGTAACAAAAAGTATTATGGGAACGGTTTGTCTCGCAGTTTGCTCAACATGCTTAATAAACATGACATGCAATAGCAAGGAGAGTCGTTATAATTGTATTACTTCGTTGTCTGGCTTGATGATAGTTCGTACTGGATAGGTATTAACATGAGGTGATCAGCTGTTTTGTTTTATGTATGTTTGACTGTGTGTGTGTGTGGGTCCCAGGAAGAATAGCCAATGTTCTTGATGCCAATAAAGAAAGAAAGAATAGAGTCATTTTAGTCTGCTTTTTTTGGGGTGCTTGTACAGAAATACTAGCTTGGAATAAAATATGCTAAAGTTTTGTAATGCAAACTAACATTGTAATGCTGAATGATTATTTTTTTCTTAATCTATTAAACCATCAGAAAAGGGTGCTTTTAACTGGCTTAAAAGCGGCCAAAAATCACGAATTTGAATTCCCCACATACTGTATTGTCATGACCGAAAGAACGAGATCGCGGATACAAGCGGTCGAGATGGGTTTTCTCCGCAGGGTGGCTGGCGTCTCCCTTAGGGATAAGGTGAGAAGTTCAGTCATCCGGGAGGGACTCGGAGTTGAACCGCTCCTCCTTCGTGTCGAAAGGAGCCAGTTGAGGTGGTTCGGGCACCTAGTTAGGATTCCACCTGGGCGCCTCCCTAGGGAAGTGTNCCCCCCTTCCCCCCAAAACCCCTTTTGGTCTGGCAGGGTCAGTGGGTTTTGGCCCTCCCAAAGAGGTCCGTACAGGCAGAGGGGGAGCGGGGTGGCATGTCTGCCTTTGATCGGCTGTCGGGGGGCAGGACCCTTTTTCCACTCATCAGCACTGCGCTGCCCTGAACCCCTGAGCTCTGCAGAGACTTCACAGTAACTATATGTGTCTAAATGAATGGAAATGCCGTTTGTAGGCATGTATTGGCTGATAACAGATGTTGAACTGTTACCTCCATCAGGAGGTTCAGTCGTTATAGAGGAAGTAGTTTCACCAGCAAAAATGGTTCAAATCTGTTTTCTGGAATCCATGTCTAAACTTTTTCAATAATTGTTTTGATATAATGGGTCCAGTGACTTGTCACCATTTTTGGGGGCGTTTTGTGTTTCGATAAGTTGCTTCCTGCAATCTAAGACCCACACAATTTTAACAAACCTCCCATGAAATGCGAAACTAAAGTTTTTCAACCTTGACATTTTTTAAAACTAGCAAACATATAATAATAATAATAATATAATAATTCCTTATATTTCATTTTATAGCGCGTTGTTTCCTGACCCAAAGCGCTTACAGATAGGCCCTCACATTACATACAATCAGACATTACATGTACGGTCATGTAGCCTACTGTGCAATACCCACAGGGAGCAAATTTCAGGTGAATGGTCCTTGCCAAGCACACGGCGTTTACAGACGCGGCAAGCGGCGGGTTGTCGCCTCCTTGCAGAAGCCCACTGCGCCACACGTCCACCTCTTCACACCTTCAAAGGTCATCGAGGCGCTTTGGAGTACCACATTAATATCATACATGTACTGTGGACAATACCCACAGGAGCAAATTCGGGTGAAGTGCCTTGCCCAAGGACACAACGCAGTGGCGGCGGAAGCGGGTTTCGAACTGGAGTTTCCCAGCGCCCCCTTGATCTGATGATCAAACACACTGCGCCACTCAGGCCCGAATGTGTTTTAATGAGCTTTAGGGATGCTTAATGCTGTTTTTGCACTTTTTGTTACTTAAGGAACATTTTGAAATCAGTACTTGTGGTGGAGTGTTTTATTTCCAAAGTATTTGTAATTTAAGTAAAAGATCTGAGTACTTCTTCCAACACTGCCCCTATAGCTTTCCCCCCTTTATTCCACCTGATCCGCTCTGAACTGACCTGTGCCCCCTGAAGAAACTCTGCAGAAACTCTTCAGACCTTTTCCTCACTCTCTAAATCCTCTTTTTATTTAAACTAAAGGGAATCACAATCAGAATCAGAATCAGAAAAGAGCCAAAGACAGCTTAATGTTTAACAAAGAAGGATGAATAAATAAATATGAAATACAACCTGCGCTGCTGGTACTCAAGCCTTATCATGTATGTACTACACGCACATAGACATTTAGATATACTTATAATAGCTATAATTATTCATACTTCTACTCCTTTCAACCGTTCTGTATTTTGAGAAATACTGTTTCATCCTTATTTATTACTCTTATATGTCCTGTGTGAACTTTGTATTGGTCCTATCTTGTGTTTCACTCTTATTCTTGTTGCTGTTTTAACACCTACATGTACAAGTATGTATGTTGCGTGTATTTTGTTGTCTTATGTTTTGATGTTTTTGTTTTGATGGCACCCTTGAAAGGGAGAAGCATTCATTATTATCTCATTGTACATGTATAATGACATTAAACTATTATATTCTATTCTATTCTACATTTCCCTACAGTAATAACAAAATAGTTAAGAAGATGTTTGAATTAGATTTGACCCTCATTGTATGAAGTGTTCTCCCCAGAGCCATCCCAGTAAACAGGTGTTATGAAACCATGAATCAGCTTTTAAAAGGTCCTACAGTCCAATATCTCTGTTTTTCAGTCACATGTTTACATAAAGACATTTCTAAAAGATTATTCAAAATGCTACTTTGGGTCTTGAGTTGATTTAATGTTCTGCATTGATAACATGTTCCACCATATGCTGAGTGTTATTTGAGTGAAATAACAGGCGAGATTTTACGAGTGTGTTGTTTCTTGAATGCATCAATGCTGCCATCTGCTGTTCCTCCGCGAGTGTTACTTCTGGAGTAACATTTTGAATGCAGGACGTTCCACTGTAACAGAGTATTCCTACACTCTGGTGCTTCTACTCAAGTACATGATCTGAGTACTTCTTCCACCTCTGCTCCTGAACAACGATTTTCTTTCACTGTCTCTCTGTCTCTCTTTACATTACATTACATGTCACTTGTTATCCAAAGTGACTTTCATACATTCAGTACTGTGGACAATCCCCACGGGAACAATTTGGGGTGAAGTGTCTCAGGGACACAACGACATGCTGACTGCAGTGGGACTCAAACTTGCTATCCACTGATTCGAAGTCCAGCACACTACCCACTGAGCCACAGCCTCCCTCTATACACATATATGTGTAAGGTGCAAACAAACCTAACTAAATATCATCACAAGATCTCATCATAAGACTGTTAAACACCTGAACTTTTGAAAGAACATCCATAACATTCATCTGTTTGCAATTTATATATCAATATTACAATTACTGTACTTTTATAGACTATTCTGCACAATTTCTATTATATTATATTTTATTCATTATTTACTTGCTATTATCTGTTGTATTGTTGGAGGAGCCTGTGACCTAAGATGTTCATTGTCATAACTGTAGCTATGTACACATGACAATAAAAGCCTTGAACCTTGAATCTGTGTTGCCGTCTCGACAGATTTTGGAAGTAAACTGCATTAACACCACTTTGACCAACAGAGGGCGCCACAGACCTTCAGAGTGGAAGAAGGTCAGGTTCAGGTTTTGGTTCTTTCTCTGCAGACACGTGTCTGCATATTATCCAGAGGTGGCAAAAGTACACACCTCCTTTACTCAAGTAGAAGTACAGATACTCGTGTTTACAAATACTCTGGTGAAAGTAGAAGTACTGACAAGTAAAGTCATTACATCGACAGAGATGAAATTTCTCAGGAGAGTGACGATACAAGTCGCACATATAGTCATACATCACAGAGATGAAAATTTCTCAAGAGAGGCGACTACAAGTGCCACATATAGTATACATCACGAGAGATCGAAATTTCCTCAGGAGAGACGACTACGAAGTCCCACATATAGTATACAATCACAGAGCATGTACGAGGTAGGAAATTAGAAGTTTTTCGAGAAATAACAAGAAGTATGACGGACACGACGTCGGAGGAGAAAAGTGGGAGACAGACTTTTGTCTCGGGTCAGACGAAGATTAACCAATCGACGGCCGAGACGAACGGGCACTAAACCATGCAGGTAATCTCTCACGAGGGCGGGAATCCGGAATGAGTGCATGTTACCCAACCTCGCCGTCGGTTATACCTCGGTGTGCCCACGGAAGAGTTATAGCCTCCCGGCGGAGGAACCATCCTGTACAGAAGGCTCAGTGAAGGAAGTCTTCGCTCCGTTCAGGAAGGATCGGAGCCTTTTGCTTCGTTATCCACACTGACCGACGACGCAGGATACTCTCGGGGCGGATTTACCTCCCTAAAAGGCGGGTTCTAACCTTTAACCAGCCGACGGCGTTTCGTACACCGCCTAAAATTCTGCGGCCCTCCGTATGTGGTACGGACGTCCGGAGCTTTACGAGAAAAAAATGCGAGTGCTTCCTGCGGCCCGGGCCATCTTAAGGTTCCTCGGACCTGTAACCTTGTCAGGAAGCGGCCCGTGAGCTATCGTAGGAACTTTGTCGACTCGAGACCTCGGTCGGAAGGAACTGTTAGCTCGTTTGGGGCTTCACAATGCTCACTACAGTGATTGCAAATGTCTTCATTTTGTTTCCTCAGGTAAACCTCCGCTAGTGTCCCTAAAATCGGAATCGTCTGGTAAATGTATTTTGGATATTCTTGTGTCACTTTTGGTCTTTTTCGTATCGTCCCGAGAAATGAACACGAATGAAAAGAAAAACTCAGTCAGAGAAAACGAGACAGATGTCTGATAATTTACCGATGGAATTTGACGGAGAAGTGGACTTACAAACGTCTGTTCTAAAACCGGGAACAAATAGAAATGTAGAACAAATCGGCGTACGAGAATCCGCAGTTACAAGTTACGCGGGTTCGAGATACAAAACCAAACCACATTTCATGAGGAGACCCACCTCTGCGCCCGCGCTGTTCATCTTTTTCTCTACAACGTCCCTACACCACTTTCTCCTCCCCCCTCTCGATGGAGACGTCCCTGCCGTGGGAGTGGGAGTGGACTTAATTGACTCACTCTAGTATTAAGAATGTCGTTTTGGCACGTTGTGAAATGAGACTCCTAAATAAATGTACGTCAGTCTATTTCGCGGGTCGCTGTACCGTACTTACCCACCCTCCGCCCACCCACCCACCCCGTCCCCCCGTTCGTCGACGTGAATTTCGTACGGGACAAATTACAGGAAACAGGTGCGGTGGAGAATAGAGGGGCCGTCGAAGTGACGCCAGACGTAAGTGACGTCAAAGTATGTAAGTTATTGTTCAGGCCCCCTGACACTTTGTGTTTATCAGTAGTAAAAGATTTTACATGTTTTTTTTAAACCTCTTTATAAAGGACGTCCTGAAGAATTACTAAAATAAAATCCTCAAAAATTTTGTGAAATTAAAATAATCAATGACCGACTTTGGAAAAAAAATGAAACGAAAAATAAATTAATAATTATAAATTAAAGTTCTATTTAAGTACAAAAAGTTGTAAAAAAAGAACATTTTAGTGGAAAATTAATTTCATTTCTCTGTGTAAACGATCCGGTTGTTAACAACTAATCTTCATTGTACTTTTTATATTTTTGCTTATCATTAAATTTTATCCTGGAAAAGTATTTTATATAATATTTATATTATGATATTGTATATTTTCCATATATTTATTATTATATTTTACGTCGATTTCACGGTAAGTTTCTTTTATTATATATTTATTTATTTAGTTGTGTAGATTAATTTTTGGTATTTCTTTCAATTTTGTTTACGATTTTCGGCTCACTGTTTTCCATGTTAATACTAATTTTAATTTTCAATAAATCATTTAGTCATAGTCTGAGTCTAAATCTCTCACTACGGAATCTCCACGTCCGTTAATGTTACGTTGTATTAAATCCAATTGGTTAAAGGATACGTTTGATTAGTTGTTTTAGTTCGTAATAAACTGCGGAGACAAAAGATATTATGAATGAAAAGAAAAAAGAGTATGTCAAAAGAGTCATTAAGTTTTTGTGATTTTCAGGTAGGAGGAGAGGTTTTGTGTAGATCCCGGCCCATACTAGAAAAATTTCAACAAAATTTATGTTTTTTACAACTTATAATATTTAATTTCGGGTGGGTAAGTGAAACACAGACAACGAAACAGTCTCCCCCACCCCATACGCCCCGTTGGGACTCATTTTCCCCCTCATTGTCCCCAGGGTCCCCTCTACACTCTCCGCCCCCATGTACCTTAACGGGCAGTCGAGACTACCCGAAGTCATACGTCCCCTTATTTAATTTACCACCTGGACGGTCGGACGGGTAGAAGACGTCTCGCAGAAGACTAAAAGTAGAGACTCGGCTGACTAATTGTTTAGTGTTTTACTTTACATCGTCCTTCTCTCAAGTCTCTAGATTTCTCCGACTCGCGGATACGACTAGACGTCGAGTTGTCGCTGGACTGGACAAAGGTGTGTACAGCACCTTATTTCCAAACTCTCTTTTCCGGAGGTACAATGACGATGTCGAGTTAGTGAAAATATGTACTTCACCCTTTCATCACCCTCATGTTTATGAAGCAAAAGACATGAATTCATGTAAAAAGACCATAGTCATGAAATGAGGTGATGAATAAAAACAGACGTGCTGAAAAATGAAACTGAAGAATGTAAAACTTGTGTTTATGAAACTGAAAGATGAAGAAATGTGAAAGCTGTGTTTATGGACATGAAGATGAAGAATGTACAACTTGAGTTTATGAGATGAAGATGAAGATGTACAACGTTGAGTTTATGGACATGAAAAGATGAAGAATGTATGTGACAACTTGTGTTTATGGACATGAAAGATGAAGAATGTACAACCTTGAGTTTATGGACATGAAAGATGAAGAATGTACACTTGTGTTTATGGACATGAAAGATGAAGAGAGTAAAAGATTTGTCCGACCAAGGAAATCAGACTTACACCACAAACCACCGCACTAGTAATAATAAATCTCAGTGAACGCACGGATAACTAAACTTGTGCCTAGGCACATAGGTAGTAAAAGGACGCAAGAAAGAGATTTTCTTCTCTCCCTGGTTACCTTTTGCAACTAGTACATCGGCAACCAGTGGTACCTATTGTAAGTAATCGATTGTTACTGTAATAACAAGATAATTATATTTCCCTCCAAGTCCATGAGAAATTTTTGTCGACGACAATACCCATGAAAAATGACTTCATGTAAAGTTTCGGAGAAATGAAACTGAACTCATTT
>NW_011369947.1:27485856-27486815 GCF_000735185.1 Notothenia coriiceps | reverse complement strand
AAAGGAACGTTTGGGGCTCTCTGCTGGAACTGATACCTCCGCGACCCGACCACGGATAAGCGGGAGAAGATGGATGGATGGATGGACATACTGTATTTATTAATTAATGGATGTTTTAAATTCATAATGTGTTCATTTCAGAGATGTCAATTGCATCTGTAAACAATGAAAAGCAGAAACATTTGAGGTTACCAAACGATCCAACCTGGTTATTTCCTTTTTGTAAAAATACCGTATATTTGGAAAACTTGTGAGGAGACGGTCCATTGCCAACTTAATGTACATTATGACATTTTATTTTAAAATGTGTGTCAATAGATTAACTAAAATAACAAAAAAACCTCTATAATATGTGTGTAACGGCAAGAGGAGTTAGGGGGGAGGTGTGTGAAAGAATAGATTTGTATTTATCTATTCTGTATTTTCAGTTGTTTCTGTATGTTTTCAGAGCCATGTTGTGAAGCTGGCTCTGAAAATCCGTTAAACGTTGGTCACAAAAAATAAATATTCAAGTTAGCAATACCTACACTGATAGAATCATTTACTATCAGAGTGTTTTCCTACTTATAGCTACAATATTTGCCATGTCACAATGACAGTACAACGCCGCTATAATATATCAGATTCATTTCCCGTGGGTGACTATTACTGTCGTCCAATCAGCAGAGCCGCATTAATGCATAATTAATCATTTAAGTGCAGGCCTGAGAGAATACAGAGAGCGAAGCAACAGGCACATTCCAGTATCAGCAGGTTAAAAACAACACACACACACACACACACACACACACACACACACACACACACACACACACACACACACACACACACACACACACACAGGATACCTTTCTAACAGCCTGTGTGATTGATGCCAATCACCAGTCACTTTGGATCAACCGGAGAGCGTGAGAATGCAGAGAGGCAGTATGTGTGTGTGTGTGTGTGTGTGTGTGTGT
>NW_011369947.1:27482853-27485786 GCF_000735185.1 Notothenia coriiceps | reverse complement strand
TGGCCTGGGAGCGCCTTGGGATCCCCCAGTCAGAGCTGGTTGATGTGGCCAGGGAAAAGAACGTTTGGGGTTCTCTGCTGGAACTGCTACCTCCGCGACCCGACCACGACCACGNACCTTTCTAACAGCCTGTGTGATTGATGCCAATCACCAGTCACTTTGGATCAACCGGAGAGCGTGAGAATGCAGAGAGGCAGTATGTGTGTGTGTGTGTGTGTGTGTGTGTGTGTGTGTGTGTGTGTGTGTGTGTGTGTGTGTGTGTGTGTGTGTGCGTGTTAGCGGCAAAGCTGCGACTAGCTGTGTGTGATGAAAAGCTCCAGATGTTGCCTGCCTTTTAATGTGCAATAAAAAGGCTCAGCTGGGGCAAAAAGCAAAGGAGGCCAATGTGAGAGAAAAGGAGGGAAGGAGGGAATTTCCTTAAAAGAAATAATGGAGGGGTGAGGTCAGGGTGCGAGTCTTTCTTAAATGGCTGCTACCAGAGGGCAGGCTTAACTCCGGAGGCTCCGAGCAGAGGGAGAGGCGGTGGGATAAAGAGGGAGATGTAACAGAAAGATGAGGGGAAGTATGGGAGAACCCAGGCACAATGGTAATGAGCAAACCCAATACAACCACAAGTTAGTTCTCCTATATTTACACATCTCTTGTTTTTACAGAAGGTTTTATCCAGGTACAAATATTCAAGAGTCAAATGCACAATAGCCACCGCTTAGTTTTGCAATATTGTCCAACAGCAAACCATATGTAATACTTAAGGTATACAAAGAAATGCAAATGGTGGTGGTACACAATGGTGCGATAACACTGTAAACAATTAGAATAGAAAACAGGTATTTATTTATTTATGGTTCCTTTTTTATTAGTGTAACTTTGTTGTATTGATTAATGTATTAATGTGTCTTCTTTAGGGGTTATACATTTGTGTAAAAATGAAAACGAAATAAAAAGTTCAAATGAAATACTTTACAGTCGAACAAAAAAAAATACTACAAATGGTAATATATTAATAATGATGTAGACTGTAAATAAATGTATGTGTATTAAATATTAGGGATACCAGAAACTGACCATGATCAAATTCGAAAATCGGACAGCCCTGGTGATTATCAATCGATTATTCGCCGCCGAAAAAAAAGAAAAACATAAATAATAATAAAAAAATATTTAAAGAAAATCGAATTTTATAAAAATAATTTTCGATAATGGAGACTTTAACGAATATTCGAATAATCGCTGGCATCTCTATTACATATATATCTTATAATGAGAGAAGGGAATGGTCTTTATTTTAGGAGTACACTCAAGAACCACCTTTTAATTTTTAATAAGCTTTTAACTGAATTGTATTTATTGCTATTTTATTGACTTCTGTTTGGATCTAGCTAAAAAAAAGTGTTGTTTTTATTTGAGTGTATTGTTTTTGATTTGTGTTCTGTTTAAATAAAGTAGTATTTGATAAGCAGGAGGTGTGTAATAACCAGGTGTGGCACAGTTAGCATCACAGGCTGCTGGAGCTGCACCAACACACAGAGATAAAGACGTTTGGACTCAGAGGGAGTCCTCGTCTCCCACTGACCCTCCATTCAGACAGCTTAGTCAAGATTGCCCAATCAGGGGCCTCACCATGCAAACACAACGCCTTTTGTTAGCATGCAACCTCGGAGCTTCAAAAAGAGAATGAAGTGGAGGAGAGAAAGAGAAGACAGAGATGCGGGGTGTGAGCAATGCAGCGGGAGTTGAATGCCAGCAATTAAGGACATGGCCACACTAAGTCGAGTAGATTTGAAAACGCTGTTTATGTGTCAAACGGGGTTTCATCCAACATTTTATCTCATCGTCTACACATAACTATAAACTCCACTTATTCACACTACATGAACCTCCTCTGGTGGAAGCACAACACTGATACTGGAATGAGAGAGTAGCAGATTTCTTATTCTGACAGTTTGCACACAATCGAGCCGCTCTCCGACTGAAATACATTCAATATGCTTTTTAGTAGATACATGTCAGTATGCAAACAGTCCACTCCTGCACACAGAAAGTCACACATACATAAAACATGAGCTTGCAGTCGGGGCTTAGTGGCTCAGTTATTGCTCCGCTTTGACTTCACAGCTGGCTAAATGAAATACTAAACAGTATGATTGTTATAGGAGCCAGGATCTAGGAGAGGTCCAGGGAAATAAATCATTAAAAGGCAGTGACCTTTCTTTAAATAGCCTTGGTGTTATAGTTTTGGTCATCTAGGGGAGGCTGTGGCTCAGTGGTATAGTGCGCTGGACTTTGAATCAGGGGATAGCAAGTTCGAGTCCCACTGCAGTCAGCATGTCGTTGTGTCCCTGAGACACTTCACCCCAAATTGCTACTGAGGGGATTGCCCACAGTACTGAATGTATGTGAGTCGCTTTGGATAAGAGTGTCTAACAAGTGACATGTAATGTAATGTATTATCAGAACTGTTTTCTTTATAATTAAAACTTTATAAAAATGAACCATGTGTTATTACAACCTGAGGTACCAATGTATCTAAGCAAATATAAATGAGATGACATTACTAGTGTTAAACCAGGGGGGTCAAACTCAAATACACAGTGGGCCAAAATTAAAAAATGGGTACTAGTGGAGGGCCGGACTGGTTCAATGTTTATTGCAGAACTTATTGAAATGAACTTATTGCACATATTAAACCTGGAACTAACAAAGCTTAAATGATTGCCTATAAAAACAACATTAAACATTAAATAATCAGTTGCATTCATTTCTTATCTGCAGCTTTTCCGGAGTCATTTCTTATGATTACATTTTTCCACAGGCCAACAACAGCTTCAACAAAACTATTTCCCTCAAAGAGAAACCAAACATGCCCTGTTGTCGTGAGAGAAAGTGCAGAAGGAAACATCCATTAAACTCAGTGTGCTGCTCTGTGATGCTAG
>NW_011369947.1:27481851-27482837 GCF_000735185.1 Notothenia coriiceps | reverse complement strand
CTTATGATTTAATTTTTCCTACAACAACAGACTTCAAGAAAACTATTCCCCTCAAAGAACAAAACAAACATGCCCTGTTGTCGTGAGAGAAAAAGTGCAGAAGGAAACATCCATTAAACTCAGTCTGCTGCTCTGTGAGGCTAGCTCAGATACTTGGCATCTCATCTTGGGTGCAAGGTCATCAATGTTTGGGCTCAGGCTCTGAGCTGAGGAGACCCTCAGGATGGAGTGAAGGTGTGCGTGCAATATACCGGAGGGCCAGATCTAATAGTAATTACAAATTATCCTGCGGGCCGAAATTAAATCAACCAAGGGCCTGATTTGGCCCTCGGGCCTTGAGTTTGACACATGTGCTGTAGTGTAGGGTATAATAACTGGTAATATTACAGTTAAACATTCAAACTGTGAAAAATGACACAAAACAGGAATCTCATAACTGGATAATTACTTAAACTTTCTTATTTATTTCAACATCATCATTGGAATTTAAACCGAATGTAAACTAGCTGCCCAGACCTATAAAATAAGGACTATTGAATGTGTAGAGTGCAGAGGCTTCTTGGATAATGCTCTAATTTCAGAGCTACAGTTAGAACAAAAGAAGCAAACCCCACCTACTTTTGCAGAGCTTCTCTGGCTGCTTCGCAGTGAAGAAGAAAAATCCAACTCTAAAGAATGCAGAATGAAACAGTACTTTGAACAGAAGGGACCTTTCCCATTTATCTAATTTCCGCCTCCTCGACTCCTCGGTCCTCCGGTAGTGACCCGGAAATAGATTTCAGCGCGCCATGTTGTAGGACATCTAATTTCTCTAAATGCACTTCGAGCACCGATGATCGAGCGTCGAGGAGGCTCTCTGGAGGAGCTCTAATCGAGGATAAACTGATGGTTCCTCCACGGCTCCTCCGCGGATGTATTTCCGGCAACAGTGATGTTTAAAAGAGTCGTGACGCACGGCCGGACTTATCTCAATCAAATGACAGCTC
>NW_011369947.1:27478767-27481806 GCF_000735185.1 Notothenia coriiceps | reverse complement strand
TAAAATTCTAAAATTATACGTCTCTGAACTTCTGGAAGATCTAGAGGGATGCTTTTTTGTGATCATAATGATATTGTTATGCATATTCTTTATGGGGTTTTTTGACGATATCATAAAGGCATCACAACAAAACCCTGTGTGATATCTCTTAATGAAAGCGATGTATCGATATCTCAACCGATACCACTAGAATATCACTTTCAAGTCAATATGATATCACAAAGGACATCATAAAGACAATTCGAACCCACGTGTACTTAGCGCATACTTGTTCATTTAGTCTGGCCCATGAAGAGAAGTCCGTACAGGGCACCATTCAAAAGTGGTCTGACTGTGTCAGTTGCATCACTGCAGTGTAGATCTGCATGGGAGTATGCTCTTGTCTTATTGTCACGCTCGAGCCGATGGCATCATGTGTCTGATTCCCGTGCAGTAGGTTTATTACTTATGAATGTGGGGGTGGCGAGAATCGAATGACCCAATGGACTCTTGTTTTTGTTTTATTCCGAAGAAAAAGAAAATGGAATGAATACAATTGAGAAACGGAGAGATCCACGGGTTTGTATAGGACTCGTTTGGAGAAATCGAAATAAAACCACCGACCAAACAGTAGTGTAGTCGCTAGTAAACGAGTCATCCTGTCTAAGTTTTAATGGAAAGGTGCATAAATGCCAGACGGGGAATACTTTACCACGAAATTATAGTTAACACGAACGTGGAAACGGACTAAATGACCCAAAGACCGATGCACGATATCATGGAACCAACAGAAGCATGTGGAAACAACACGTATAAACATAAGACAGATATGGAGACTCATTACAAGATTCATCTACATAAGGACCATACCGACTCCCCGATTCCCGGTACACATGAGACGGAGCGTCCATCTATCTACGTTGGCTATCCACAAAGGAACGGCAAGGTACTCTAGTTCCTCGAAGGCAAGTCGACTCTGACCGTGTTATAGGACTAACATGATGCAGACAGACAAGCAGAGACCTACGCGGGTCAGTCGTAGTGGACATGTGAGAGTCTGGACTCAGATAGACACAGTAAAGCGGAATTTCGTCTTGTGGGGGACAAGACGAATGGAAAGTTCCACATACGCACTTGTGTACAAATGACACAAGGCTCACGAGAAGTCCAACCAAGTCGTTTAGACTCTCTCTCGACCTGGTGTTTGTGTATATAGACCAGCTCACGTACGCCCTGTTCATCTAATTTGAAGGATGACGGAGGGACATGAAAGAACCGAGAATACAAAGTCGCAGCGCACACAATAAGATTAAAACCGAGGTGTACACACACAGAGACCCTGAACGGTTTAGGACGTAAAGTTTAGAAGGTCATAAAACGGAGTGTATTAGAGAACTTGTAAAACTGACCCTGGAAGAACCAAACGAGGTTTTCCAGATATGGATTCTTTATAAAGTTGAAAGGGTCCAAAAAGTAAAACTTGGAAAGTCACTCGTAGGGGAAATGTAGAAAGGTTATGGTAGAGGAGCACGACCAGACGATATTACTCTAGAAGTTTGGGTATAATAATCCTAATGGAAAAGCGAACACGAAAAGAGAACATATGTTGTGAACACTAGCGCCCCCAAAACAGGGTTTTGGTAAACCAGTCAGTTTTGTACACTACCATGTATCGTAAGTATGACAAAGACGGCTGACGAAATTTGGTAAATCTCTCTAACCACGTTGACGTATATTGAGAAGTGGCAAACTGACAAGAGTATTGGAAGACCAACAAGGTATATATAAAGTGTTAAGTTACCCACCGTACTTTATCCGACAAAATTGTAGGTAAACCACATTCAATTTGAAAGGACACGCGGAAACGTACCTCATAAGAATGTGAACAGTATAGTCGACACCCACCCTTACAGAGTAAGTATCAGTAAGGACCAAAGACTGACATTCGGAAAATCGATGTTTAGCGGTGGCGGAACATGAACAGACTGGGTAGTTACTAGTGAGAACTCACGCACTGGGTAGATGGGGTGATGGGCACGGCCCGTAACCACTCCAACATTCACAAGAGCAGAGGAGGTCACTAGAGTAGAGGAGCAGTACGGTGAAAAAAAAGGTGACGGAACTAAACCCACTGCGATCGCAGGACCTTCCCAAACATCCTTACAGACGTATGACGAGACATTGTTTTTAGGTACGTGACACGTCACGGAGGCATTAGCAGTCAGGAGTTTGAGGACATCCACTCGACCAGAGGCGCCCAGACAAACCTCAGAGCCACCTGAAAATGGCCGACACATGCAAGTCAGCACAAGTCCATTTCAGGGTCTTCGTGTGTGAAACTCATAGAACTGGGACCGTAGTAAAGGTTAGGTGTAAGTAGGGTTTGTTGTAAAAGTAGCGGACAGGACTGGGGACTACAATGTAGTGATAGTGAGTATAAAGTAACATACTTGAAGACCAACAACCAAAGGAAAAGAAATCGGGGGAAACACTTCAACTGGTCCGACACGAAAACCTGGGAGAGACACAGACTCTTATGTGGTCCATTTGCGACCCGATAAAAAATAGGTTCGGACTACTTTGTGGGAGCGAGTGTGGATCCGTGAAAGGGAAGGACGCTTCCTCGCGGTGACTGCGTTTAAGACTCAAACCGTAATTAGAACCAATGAAACGGACACTTGTCGAGCATACACGCAAAGAAACACGCGGATGACATTGTGGACAAGGAATGTATTCGACGACAGACATACCCATCAAGGTATCAAATAAACCATGAACGTAAAGATGTCATTCGTAGACTCGGGTATAGTATCTCTCAACGCGGTTGGAAGAGAGACGCACATGGTACAACCACCACCTTATCACGTCTGCAGAGCACAGATAGGATAACCATTGTACGGACCCTTCAGAGCCGAACATTGAGTCACGGCATACCGACATTGCCTTGTGATTGAAAGGCATCCCCGATACAGACGACATCTGAAGACCCGGGACTGACAAGATACTAATGCTGTCAAAATTATCGCGTTAACGGCGTTAATTAATTTTTTTGAATTAATT
>NW_011369947.1:27474542-27478746 GCF_000735185.1 Notothenia coriiceps | reverse complement strand
TTTAACGCATGTGCAGAATGGCCCGCCCATACATCCTACCAGTGGCAACGCTGGGTTGGCTACAGCCATACCAAGAAATGGCTTAGCCCCACCTTAGCCCCACCATGAAAAATGATGTTAAAGTAAGCAAAATAAAGTCCGCCAACTCGCGCAGAGTAAATTGCACAGACAGCAGTTAGTAAGATTGATTTCAGCAGCCACTTGTCTGGAAATACCGAAGACTACAAACGGTTTTGAAAACTTTTATCACGTAGTGATCGTCTTCTCAATAGAACATCTTTGATAATGTCTTCTGGCCAATCAGAAAAAAGATAACGGCGTGGTGTCGTTGCAGGAAGTCCCGACGGAGAATACTTTTGCTGTAGCACATCTCTATATACATCGATACAACATTACGTGTTGATAGAAATCAACACGTAATGAATTAAGACCCCACGGTTTGATGATTGATAGGTGTGTGGGCTGTCTTTCATTTTGACACACAGAACAATGTTATAATAAACATACATGCATACTGTATGTTAAATGGATATATCCGCCTTCTTTCATTTAGCTTTCCATTCCCACAACAATATACATAAAGAAATGGCATATTTTGGACATAGTTCGAATGGTGATTAATCATGATTCATGAATGTTTAAGCTGTGATTAATCTGATTAAAAATTGTAATCGTCTGACAGCCCTAGTTTTGAGTGAGTCTTTGAATGTGGTGAGGGAAGAAGAGTCTCTGATGGGTTTATTGTGTGTTTGACATGATGGGAAGATGTGACTGACCTTGATGTTCGGATGCATATTCATGAGAGTCTTCTTGCTGTGCTCACTGTTAATGCCCAGAGCCATCTCCACCTCCTTGTACAGCATAACACACACTTGGACTCCTTGTTCCTGCAGGAAAGGTTGAACAAATATAAGAATATATACGATAGAGGGAAATTGGAAGATTATTTAAATGGTTTAACAGGGAAGACAGAGAGAATCCGTACTGCTTTGCGTTTGAGGATCTCATCGAGGCGCCAGAAGTTATCAGTTGCCGGTCTCTTTAGGAAGACTTCAGGGCTGAGCCTGACAGAGGAGACATTCACGTTATACGGACGAGAAGATTTGGATGAGAACAGAGACACTCAAAGTAGACTTTTATATCAACATTTCAACTTGATTTTCAATATTTTAACTTAATTCTGTAATTTAAACTTTATCCTAAACATTATATTCTTAAATTGCAAAAGGTAGGAGGAAGGTTTTTATTCTGCATTTTGAGAATAAGGTTTAACAAACATTTTGTAATGTAGAGAATTTGTCTACTTAGCATTAGTGTATAAACATGATTAAGTCTTTGAGATTTTTTTCTTGAATTTCCATATTTTAAATGAAGTCTTTATCCAAAAATAATGCACTTTATTCTCGACATCTTGTTTGTATATTTTTTTATTATATTTTGCATTTTGAGAGTAAAGTTGAAATGTAGACAATTAGCAAAAGTGGGAATGTTTGGAATAAGGTACAAATAAAATTTTGATATGTGGAAAATATTAATATAATTTTCTTTTCTTTCTGGAAATGTTTATTATTTAGTATATATATATATATACAGTATATGATATATATATATCAACCTCTTTTTTATATTTTTTAATTATTCTTAAAATCTCAACTTTATTCCCAAAATGTCCATTACGTTCTTTATATTCAATACTCTAACTATTATTCTCATTATTTGAACTTTATTCTTGACATTTAAACATTATCCCCTAATTTAAGCTTTAATCTTTAAATGCAAAATCTTTCAAATGATGTATTCGAATGGTCAATTCTGTAAATGCTTCTTCACTAAATCCAGATCTTTCTGAAACTTACCACCAATCTGTGATGAAGATTTCCTCCTTGGCTTGTTCCAGAGCGTCAGCCAGGTCTGAGAAGAAGCCGCTTCCATTCACAAACCTGTAAATAAAACCCACAAACCATTACAGATACGAACCATGAGGATGAGGTGAGATCTGAAGATAGATGGTTATAGTTCTCAGGTAGAATAAGTATCTGACCATTTGGTGAGCGTGTCCTCCCGCGGCGGAGCGAACCCTTCGAAGCGCTGAACTTTGAGGAAGTCGCTGGAGTCGGACAGCCGGTTGATTTCATGACTCCACCAGTGAGTCTGTCTGTAGCTGCAGCATTTGATCACCAGACTCCTGAACAAAAGCAAAACAAATCCAAGAAGTCATGTTACTGAATCATTCATACTGTGAGGGATCAGAAGCAGTTGGAAACAGGACTCAGAGAGACACGAGGAGAGCTGGAGCTTTGATGGCAAACACTGACGGTTTATTTGGAGCTTCGGCCGGAGAATTCACAAGACATGTCACGAGCCACGATCTGACCACAGGGTTGAGATGCCAAATCAATTCTGAGGGGTCTCCTCTCTGGTAGGAGGGTTTAACTAGTTTGCTGAGGGTAATCAACATTCTTCAATAGAGAGACTAAACAGCGGACGAAACTGAATCAACTTCAGTTGTCGGTTATGGCTCGGGGTCATCTACACCCGAGAAGGATGTGTTCCAGGTGTCCCAGAACAATAACTATCTCTGACCGAGAGTTGCCCGGTCATAAACTGGTAACAACTTGCTAGGGCAGCCCCTCCTTAAGGGAGATAGCGGCTGTCCAAGGCTGGGCCTCTGCGTCAGAGGGCGAAGGAGGACATGCAGGGCAAATTATTCCCTGACACATAATGCCTGTGCTGCAGCACCTCTTTTCACCCTCTGTCTGAAACCAGAGCCCAGCCTGCTCTGATTGGTTAGCTGGCTGCCTTTGTTGTGATTGGTCAACAGCTTAGATGTCCCGCCCTCTAGCCTATCACGTAAAATAGGGGGAACACACAGATTAAGCCTTTGCAAACCATTGACATGCACAAAATATTATGTAACAAACAACAGGAAAGGGAAAACCCCCCAATTTTTTTTTCGATCCTGGTACTTTCACACCCCTGATTTAAAAAAACAGGCAGACCTAAAAATAAAAAATAAAAGCTCTCTTCTGTAAATAGCACTGTAGGTCTGGCTTAAATTGAAGCTAATAGTAGCAGTTAATCAAATCAAATCCAAATGTATTATAGCCCCAAATCACAGAAGATGCCTCAAAGGGCTGTTCAAAGCAAACCAAAGCAAAGACAAAAACAACATACAAATGCCATAGCACAAACATTATAAAAACATTATGAACAACAAGTAAGTATAATAAGTATTGCCATATGATAAAAGCATGTGACAGAACAGAAGTGATGCTAATGAAGATGGAAACTAGGTGATGGAAATTAGTTGATCTGGTTTGACTGAAAGCTAATCTAACTGCAGGACTCTTGCGTTTTAGTTGTCCTATTGTAACTGTACGTCCACACGGCAGCGTTGTGTGCTTCAACGGAGACGCTTCTCATTCCCTTTGATTGGGGTGACGTCACGCTTTGCTGAACTGCATTGTGGTTCCGTCGCTTTGCCTCCGTTGCTCGTTTCGAAAGTTGAGACAAGTTCAGCTTTTCAAGCGTCGACGGAAGCGCCAGCCAATCAAATCATATGCCAGTACAAGCGCTAGCCAATCAAACCGCGTGCTTGTGTGTCCGGGGCGGGTAATTAATGTGATTGGTTGTTGGTCTCGTGCCAGACACGCCCACCGGCAAGCTTCAACGCGACGCTGCCGTGTGGACGTACCGTAAGTGGCGTGCAGATAGAAGCATCAGCTAAATGAAATGTAATGTCAGAGACATACGTCGTACTCCGGTAAGAAAGTAGAAAAATAAAGTCCTAACTTTAAGGGAGAGACAGCGCGGCGGGGAGAGGAAGTAGTGACGTAGAGCCTCGGGCTTCCGAACATTCGTTCTGCAGGTTTCTCACACGTCGCATTTGGTACTGGGTTATCTACCATGTCTTCTCATACAATTAACGGACTAGTTGAAAGGAGTCCGGCTCCCAGGGTAGAGAATTCTCCAGCCGCGCCCGGAGTAGCGCTAGGGTCCGCGGACTCGACGTAAGAGCCAGTGTAGTCAACACAAAGCGACCCAGGGCCCGACCCGACCAGCCAGGTTTCTGAGGAGACTACATCGTACTTGGCTCCTGTTGCCTTTCTAATTTGAAACACAACGACAAGCTGGGCCTCAAGTTCACTTTTCACCCGGGGGCGAATGTGGCCTGTGGTTTATGCCTCAGACGGAAGCTCTTGAA
>NW_011369947.1:27468665-27474499 GCF_000735185.1 Notothenia coriiceps | reverse complement strand
ACACACATCTACACACATCTACACACATCCACACACATCTACACACATCTACACACATCTATACACATCTACACACATCTACACACATCTATACACATCTACACACATCCACACACATCTACACACATCTACACACATCTACACACATCTATACACATCTACACACATCTACACACATCTACACACATCTATACACATCTACACACATCCACACACATCNNGGTATTTGTGTTCAACATGTAAGAAGTAGAAAGTACAGGTATTTGTGTTCAACATGTAAGAAGTAGAAAGTACAGGTATTTGTGTTCAACATGTAAGAAGTAAAAGTAAAAAGTAGTCAGAAAAATAAGTAGTGTAGTAAAGTACTGATACCAGAAAAATGTACTTAAGTACAGTAAGGAAGTATTTGTATTCCACTACCTCTGTCTCTTTATCCAGTCTTTTAGACCCCTCAAAGCTTCACATACTACGAGTCATTTACCCATTCACACCTCATTCATGCATGAATGTTCCACTTGCTCTGAAACTGTGTCACATGAATGAGGCTCTAGGAATCCACAGACATCCACATCTACACACATCTACACACATCCACACACATTTACACACATCCACACACATCCACACACATCTACACACATCCACACACATCTACACACATCTACACACATCCACACACATCTACACACATCTACACACATCCACACACATCTACACACATCTACACACATCTACACACATCTACACACATCCACACACATTCTGCTGATTGTTTTCTGGCATCGCTTTAACATTTTATGGGGGAAATCTACATTTTGCAATTTTTGTCTAAACACCTTGCATATTATTATTATTATTATATTTAATTATTTGTTGTTAAGGTAACTAAAGCTTATCCTAACATTGCCTCTACAGTATTAGTATAATCCGATTATTATGAAGTATTAAATAATATTATTATCATTTTATAAAGTGTTTTACTTTTAATAATTTAGGTGGATTTTACCCGTACTTTTACATAATAATGAGTTCAGGATTTTAATTGTAATGGAGTATATTTAGACTGCAGTATTTCTACTTTAACTTACTCAAAGGATCTGAATATTTCTTCCACCTCTGGATGAACACTTTTCGGATGTGTAATTAAATAAATCATTCGTTTATATATCATTTAGAGTCAGTAATATTTGGTCATGAAGGATGGGTCATGACCGAAAGAACGAGATTGCGGATACAAGCGGCCGAGATGGGTTTTCTCCGCAGGGTGGCTGGTGTCTCCCTTAGGGATAAGGTGAGAAGTTCAGTCATCCGGGAGGGACTCGGAGTTGAACCGCTCCTCCTTCGCGTCGAAAGGAGCCAGTTGAGGTGGTTAGGGCACCTAGTTAGGATGCCACCTAGTTAGGATGCGAGGAGACCGAGGGGTAGACCTAGGACCAGGTGGAGGGATTATATCTCTTCGCTGGCCTGGGAGCGCCTTGGGGTCCTCCAGTCAGAGCTGGTTGATGAGGGGAAAGGAACGTTTGGGGCTCTCTGTTGGAACTGATACCCCCGAGACCCGACCACGGATAAGCGGAGAAGATGGATGGATGGATGGATGGAATATTTTTATTCATCAACTTGACACTGCTTGAGTTTGTGTAGTATAATAACTCATGTTGTTTTTTATATTATCAATTTCATTTCAGATTTACTTATGTTTGTTAGTGTTGTACTTCTTCGTCTAACTTCTCCACTCAAAACACTACAACTTCCACCACTCCCCAGCACGTCAGAGACCTACCCACACCCTCACTCAAGGCTCCCTCCCCCGTCGCTGCCTCTTCCGGCGACAGGGCGCGGTCCAGGCCATCAGGCTAGGCGTCCAGGCAGAGCGTCCAGCGCAAATACGTAATCCTGCACATCGTAAAAACGAGAGACCACTGCATCCCTAATACTCTAAATCTTTTAAATTTTTCAACTCTCTCTACACCTCTAGCTTGTTTTGCCACTAGCGCCAGAGAAGTTACAGACAGACGCTTGCGCGCGCGCCCGCGGAATAAAAGGTCGGATAAAAAGGTTTTAGGATACCTCCTCTCGACTATCGTAAAAAATAGCTCTTCCTTGGCCTTCCTATAAAAAGGTCCCAAAATTCTTTTCGCAAAGTGACACCGAAGGGTATTTCCCGCGCCCCCATGTAAACTACAGCGATACAAGCCGGTGACAAGTCCTTCGACTTTTTGTAATTCGGGGTTATTTAGGAGGGATTTAACCTAGAGTAAGATTGATTACAAGGGGTATTTATGATAGACACCTCTATTAACGATTACTACGGACTCATTGGTGACACAACATCCGGTGTTAAGTCCCTGGTGATCCAGGATTTTCGGAGCGTAATAGTCCATTTCTCTGTGTTTTGTAAATCAACCTCTCCCAAAGAGTACTAGACAAACCCAAGTAACCCCATTTGTAGCTAGACACACGGCTACACTTTGACGCTACGAAGATAAAACAAAGACCAAAATACCTCTAGTAACTCATCTGTACGGGTAGCGCCATTTAAATCTCGATTTCCTGCTCTGTTAGGAACCAAAACGAACAGTTACCATAGATCAGAGGATGTACTCTCTTTGTTCGGACCCGTTTCCGATCCGGTAACTACTACTAACCTAACTTTCCTAATTGTCGACATATAACCCCATTGTTCATGTCATGTCGTGTTTTGTATGTTAACAATTCCCCTACGTCTGGTCTCTCATTCTGAAAGCAGAACCAAAATGTAGTCCCAGGGGTAAGGTTAAGTAGTATACGTAAATTCTTGTACATATTCTGTATGTTCTGTATGTCTGACCGATAATGTTTACAAAGTAAAATCTAAAGCCCCCATTAATGTAAGATTGGCCTGTAATCTGTATGGTTAGATGTCTATCAGATGTCTCCATATGTCAATATTGTCTCAGATTTACCCGCTCTCATCTGTTATACCCCCCCTTCGACAGGTTGTCCCCGAGTCTCCACTTACGACGAAAAATCCGTCGGCGATTCCTTATCGAAGTGAAAGTGTTTAGTTTCGATCTCAGATTCCATCACATAAGACAGTCAAAGGTGTTTCTTAGCTTCTCTCTACGGATCTTTTCCAACCTTCGGGTATTTTAGCCTAAGGTGGCCACTTAGGCGATTACTTCGCATGGAGGCGACGCGAATGGTGTCGTAGACTCGGAGCATATAGCTGTCCCGGTGGTACACATTTACCAATTACTCGTCAAACAAAAGGACACCGAGAGCCAACTAAGACAAGAATTGAGGCAGAGCTACTTGTGGTGGCCTTCGCTGAGACTTTGTTCACACTACCTCTTTGGGAAAATTAAAGAAGAGGCAAACTCGATACTACAACAAGTACTTCAGAACTGGTTCAGATTTAGGATTCTTTGGGCGACCGCAGGCCTGTTGCATCTGGAAAAGAAAATTTCTACCGACCGCTCTAAAATAACGTGCTGGAGACAACCTGAAAGGCGACAGGAACTATAATTCTGACTATTGTATATCAGTACGGTCTTTTCTGAAGTATACTTTTGTGTGACATACTGAATTTTATACCATTACACAATTAATGTTCGGAACTCTCGGCAACTACCCAAACATGGACGCATACGAGACGAGCGTCAAGGAAAAACGATTCGATTCGATTGACCGACATCGAAAGTCTCAATCACACGCCTCGCAGGTGTTTTTACAGATGTTTTTAATATTCGTGTAAAGCGGTATTCAGTTTTGATAGGAAATTTAGCAATGGGTTGTAACGAAACACCAGCACACGACGTGGGGACGACAACCTCTTTTAAATAGAGCGCATTAGATTTACTTAAAGAACTGGAAGAGTAATGGCCGTATGGCGCGCAAGAAACACCAATACACACACAATGGACAAAGAGGGAAACTTGCAACACACACACACCCCACACACACACACACCACACACCACACACACCACCACCACACACACAACACAACCACCACACACACACCACCCACACCACACACACACACACACACACACACACACACACACACACCACTACCACACGACACACCACACACCACACCACAACACAACAAACAACACAAATTACCAAGGAACGGGACACCGGCAACACCTTAAAGATCGAGACTAACTACCGTAACGGGGGGCGGGGGCGGAGACAAAGGACGATTTCGACCTCCTAAGTGGCGCACGGGCCGAGGGGCGCGGCTTAGGAGGTTCCGTGTCCTACGGCAGCTGGAATCGACTCAAATACAGAGCAATAGAGGGCTTCCTGTCTCTTTCTTCTCCGTCCACGTCTCCTCTCGCCGCCTTATAGTGAGACAAAAAGAAAAAAGTAAATTCTCGAGGCAGAGGACGGACGTCAGTCCACGATACAGTCATACATCACACACACAGAGATGAAATTTCGTCAGGGAGAGGACGGGGACTACCGACAAGTCCCGCACCATACAGCCTCAATACGACTCCACAGACTGAAATTTCTCAGGAGAGGACGACTACAAGTCCACATACAAACTCATACATCTACAGAGATGAAATTTCTCAGGAGAGGACGACTACAATCCACATATAGTCGGATACATCCACAGATGAAATTTCTCTAGGAGAGGACGACTAAGTCCACCATACAGTCGATACGATCACCAGAGATGAAATTTCTCAGGAGAGGACGACCTACAAGTGCACATACTAGTCATACATCACCAGAGATGAAATTTCTCGAGGAGAGCCGACGACCTACAAGTCGCACATACAGCTCCATACATCACAGAGATGAATTTCCTCAGGCAGAGTACGACCGTACAAGTACCCACGATATAGTCCATACATCACCAGAGATGAAATTCTCTCAGGAGAGGACGCTACAAGTCCACATATAGTCATACATACAGAGATGAAATTTCATCAGGAGAGGACGACTACAAGTCCACAATAATAGTCACACATCACAGAGATGAAATTTCTCAGGAGAGGACGACTACCAAGTCCACATATAGTCATACATCACCAGAGATGAAATTTCTCAGGAAGGGACGACTACAAGTCCCACAAATAGTCATACATCACAGAGATGAAATTTCTCAGATGAGAAGGAGACTACAAGTCCAATATAGTCATACATCACACGAGATCGAAATTCTCAGGAGATGGGAACGAACTCACAAGTCCAAATAGTCATACATCAAAACAGAGTATAGAAATTTCTCAAGGAAAGAGAGACATAACAGTCCCCATATAAGTCACACATCACAGAGAATGAAATTTCTCAGGCAGAGGACGACTACAAATCCACATTAGTCAATTACATCACAGAGATGATATTCTCAGAGAAGAGGTAACGTCTGAGTAAGTGTAACGTAGTATTATTGGATATCTTTGGAGATTTCGTCTTATACCAAGACAGAATATTAATTATCATCTCATAAGACTATACTCTTGGAGTACTATAATTCGGGTAACTAGTACAATACTACACACACTATAACACTAGAGATTCGACAAGAGAGAGAGACGGAGTACAGTAATAGTGTTGTGAGTTTTACTGTCTATATGTGAACTACTACTGGTTCACTCAGTCCTAGTAAATGTCGGCACTTCGTAGGTGGAGAGTCCTTGTAAATCCGTCCTTCGTCTACTCTACTCACTTGTGGACGGAGGACAAAAGAGTCCCTTTACTTCAGACAAAAAGTAGTTCCTTCTGATAATATTCCTCTCCCTTTAGACTATAGACGTACCCTCAAAGCAGTCAAAACTAAACTACATAAAGTTTCACATTTTTTGTTATTATATTTTATATTTAGTTATATTTTATTTA
>NW_011369947.1:27467125-27468622 GCF_000735185.1 Notothenia coriiceps | reverse complement strand
TACCTCCGAGACCCGACCACGGGTAAGCGGGAGAAGATGGATGGATGGACCAAACAATCAACTGCCACATATTTGAATGCCTATTTAAAAGTTGGACATCTACCTACATAAAGAACCACAAGGGAAACAAGTCCTTTCTTTCTTGTGTTATCGTTGATGTCCTTTTAAAAGTGCATGTTCATTGGATTGCCGTAAATGAAAGTGTCTTTTATAACAAATTGTGGAAAGATACAAAAGAAAATAAACTGCTGTCTGAAAAGAACCTGTGAGAAAAACAACATTAAAAAAACAACATGCCTCCATAAAGTGGCATTATTGTATTCTGAGCAAAGGGAGGAAATGAGAATAGAGATGAGGTCCAAAGGCGTTGACAGGAAATTAGTTGTGTTTGTCCTCAGTGGCACCAGGTACTTCATCAAACCTGTGTATGAGAGATATTGTGTGTGTGTTACAGGGGGGCCGCTGAGCCCCAGGAAGCGTGTGCATAGCTATGAGCCGACAGCCTGACATGACAGCAAAAGGCACGTAATTATCCTCTGCCATCACACACACAATAGATCAGACACATGCAGACAGATGTGTACACATGTGAACACAGGCATGCATATGAATGTCCAAAAAGTATGCATATATTAAAATGCTGTTAACAATAGTCTGCAGGGACATTCAATTACAGTGGTGTAACCATAGCTGTAAATTATGTTACTGTGATGGGAATTGTTTTTGGAGCAATTATACTGGGGACAAACAAAGAGGCTGCTGGGAAATGGAACGGACGCCATGCAATCCTGGAGGTTTATTGGAAGGAAGACAAAAATGCAGTCACAAAGGGTCACTTTAAGAGTCCTGCAGGAACGAGTCCTCAAACCCAGAAATTAGTTTTTTCGGTATGTATTCATTTTGTATTTCTCTTGGTTGAAGGACTGAATAATGAACTGTGGTTATCACCATTTTAAGAGATTATAATTAGGGCTGTCAGTCGATTCAAATATTGAATCACGATTAATCGAAAATTAATCACACATTTTTTATCTGTTCTAAATGTACCTTAGAGGGATATTTTTCAAGTTTGTAATACTCTTATCAACATATGAGTGGACAAATATGCTTTATATGTTTGTTTATTATCATTTGAAATATGACAAATATTCTCATGAATATTAAACACAACAACCTGAACATTACAAATATTCGCCTCAATTCAACCTGTGTGTGTGTGTGTGTGTGTGTGTGTGTGTGTGTGTGTGTGTGTGTGTGTGTGTGTGTGTGTGTGTGTGTGTGTGTGTGTGTGTGTGTGTGTGTGTGTGTGTGTGTGTGTGTGTGTGTGTGTGTGTGTGTGTGTGTGTGTCGTGTGTAGTAGTAGTGTGTGTGTGTGTGTGTGTGTGTGTGTGTGTGTGTGTGTGTGTGTGTGTGTGTGTGTGTGTGTGTGTGTGTGTGTGTGTGTGTGTGTGTGTGTGTGTGTGTGTGTGTGTGTGTGTGTGTGTCGTGTCGTAGTCG
>NW_011369947.1:27447173-27466084 GCF_000735185.1 Notothenia coriiceps | reverse complement strand
TTATTTGTGATGACCTCACATCCTAGGGGGTTCCAGGGGCATGCACCCCCGGTAAGATTTGTTTCTTTAAATTGAAGTTAAAGGCATCAATCTGGTGCACAAATTAAGAGATGTATGGATACAGCTCTCTCAACACTCATATGAAACAGAACTGTATATATTCTCAATACTCCAAAAACCATTAGAATATGCTCACAACCAATAACACATCATTGATATACTCCTCTCTCCTATCTTTATCTTACCTAGTCTGCATTCTTTCTTTTTATTTATGCATATTTTACTAATCACTTCCCTTTCAAACTGTGTTTTTAATTTTTTTACTGACATTGGAATTATTTATTTTGAACAACTATATTAAATAGATGGAAATATTTGTTTGGACCAAACCGTTTGAGAGCCACTGAGATAACTTAGACTAAAGTTTACAATATGATCACTCAGCGAGTCCTTTACCTCCCTGAGCTGATGTTATCTCAGCCTCTCAGTCCGACAGGAGAGGACTCTCCCTCTCCTTATTGTTGAAACAGCTTTATAATCTAATCTCCGAGCTAGCACCAGATACTACCTACCTACCTACCTACCTACCTACCTACCTACCTACCTACCTACCTACCTACTCTCTCTCTCTCTCTCTCTCTCTCTCTCAGGTATTGAAGAAAGGGACAGTTGTTCCTACCGCTGCTGGACATGAGGCCATCTATCTCGTCTGGACTCAGGCCGTGCATGTCGTGTGAAAAGCGTCTTCTGGCCAGAGGCTGGGCCGACGAGCTCTTAGTCTCCGGCTCGATGTCATCCGGGCCGTCCATCGCTCTGATGCCGCGAGTGCAAACTGCCCTGCTATAAAGACAACAGAGAGAAGAGAGTTTTACATGTACTGTACAGCCCAGAGTGTGAGCACCTTTTCACCACTAAGCATATATAATGTGCACTACACTGCCGTGGATAAGAATAGATTCAGATACGATAATACTTTAACGGTCAGATCAAGTCTGAAATGTGACTTGCATCACAGCAGCTCCATGTGTAACATCAACAGACACATATCAAGACACAAGACATGAAAAACAAACAACAAACATTTAACATAACAGCACGATCACTGAGAGAAAACATGCTGAAAGAGCCTTCAGCGTGCATTTGGATCCGCATTTCATCACCTGCAAACATCAAAGAGATATTAGTATTAGTATAAAGTAAAAATGTTAATGTTTTTCTGCAGGCAACTTATAACTCCAGAGACTGCAAGTTTAAGGCTTTAGCTGTATAAATTGCAAACTTAAATGCCTTCTTATAATAGTACAATTGATATTCATTGAAGAGATTAAGCATGTATTCTTTTATCATGACTTCATAATCTTTAATAAATGAAAAAGCATTCATGTTATACTGCCTGTGTTAATTTGTGTAAAGTTAAAATGTTTAATTTGACAAGAAAATGTTGGAAAAGATTTCACTTTTTTATTTTATTTAACAAGTTATCTAATTTTCCTCATCTCGTACAATTTATATATATATTAAATTACATAAACTCTATATACTGTATGTAGAAAACTAGCGCCACTGCTAATTGTTGCAGATGCTTTTAGCAGTGGTAGCACCAGCAGTAGTTGCATTAGCAGTGGCATCAGTAGTATCAGTGGCACACAGCTATTACTGGTTATCTGGAGAAGTATTTATAGACGCCAGATTATGATAATTATCAGTTTCATATTTGTATGTTGTGCTTCGACTGTGACATGTTTTCATGGCAGGTTCTTGAAGTAGTTCAGCGAGATAGTGGGATCACACGAGAGGAGGAATTCACACCACCGAACAACACACACTGCAATGTTACGAGTTCTGCTGTTCATTTACAAAAAAAACCTGCTTTTATACATGACGTGTGTACCTGTGGATAAGGTCATCTATACTGCGACATATGAGACGTCTAGGACACAGCTACCAGTCGGAGAAAAGGGTGTCGGTGTCTGTGTGTGTGTGTGTGTGTGTGTGTGTGTGTGTGTGTGTGTGTGTGTGTGTGTGTGTGTGTGTGTGTGTGTGTGTGTGTGTGTGTGTATCCTTTTGTTAGCCACAGTGTGTGGGTAGATGTCTTTGAACGGCTGAATGTTTCCTGGGCAACGAGGCCACAGTAGAGGGAGGGTGTGTAAGTGTGTACGTGAGAGAGACAAAGAGACTGAGGGAAAGACAGTTTGAGAATGAAATGATGATGAAACATCTGAGAAGTTGAACCAGATCTCAATCCTACCTATTTTGTAAATAATTACTAGTACAATCATTTAAATACTGCTCAAATTTGAGGTTTAACGGTGTAGCCTATTTGTGCCGAACATTTCTGGGAAAATATATCTTATTATTGTCAGGGAATAATTTGCCCTGCATGTCCTCCTTCGCCCTCTGACGCAGAGGCCCAGCCTTTGACAGCCGCTATCTCCCTTAAGGGGAAAACTCTGGGTTTCCGGTCCTACGACACTGGTTCTCTTCTTACCAGGGTAGATCTCCATGGTTGAACGGCTAACCTGCTCCGGAGCAGGTTTGGTTCCAAGATAAGAGCTCAACTCAGTGAAAGCACCGCCTGCTGACCAATCAGAGCTCAGTGTGCGGAGTTTAAAGCGATCAAGTCATATTACAGGAGAAAGGAAATACAGAAAAACTGCCGTTGCAGGAAAGACGGCCGGCAAAAATCACCGACTGTGTGAACGTGAACATTAATAGAATATCACCTCGCACCTTCAGAGCAATCTGACTATTATAACATTAGCGTTAAGAAAGCTTACTTAAATATCTGCCACAACATAAGTAACCGGATCAGAGTAAAATTAAGTAGCAGTCCGCGGCATATCACATCATAATGTATCATATATCTCCTTATCTGAGTCAGCTGAGCCGTATCTGGCCGTGCAACACTCACAGTGTCACATCACATACTGTATGCAGAAGTATTATTTTAAGCAACACATTAAGTTGACGAAATACTCGAGACAAATGTAATTAAAGTCAGATCCACTCGTGTCTTCGTCGGGGCAGTGATATCATAAACCTGTTAATGTACGCATTCAAACACTTTTACCAGCTGTATTCATGCAGGTGCAGCTATGTGGCTTTTATCCTGGATAAAGTGTTTAAGTCATGGATGTTTAAAGTTTAACTTCTTCATATTTGTCTAATATTATAGTTTTCTTTTCATTCAGGAAGTATGACGCTGCGCTGTCAGTACGCTTGTCAATGTTTGTGATTGGTCAAATGTTGCTAACCCCTCAACTTCCATGTGAACTCGCACTCAGCCGGACAGAGAAACCCTGGCTTGAGTTACCGAGTTGATAACCAGCGTCGTAGGACCGCTTAGCGAGAGCGCGTTTGTTTCGGGTTGGGATCATGGTTGGGATTCGTAGTACAGGCAGGCCTCTGCTCTCCTCGTGTCTCTCTGAGTCCTGTTTACAATTGCTTCAGAAGTTTCCCTCACAATTATGAATATTTTTACAGATATTGCAATGTATATTAGATTTACAAAAGGGAATGCAATAAGGGAAATAACTCATTTGCATAAATACTAATAACAAATATTTTAAAAATAATGCCATTTGTATTAAACAAAGATTGTTTTCTGAGATTCTTTAGAATACGATGTGTACACTGGCACATAGTTGAAGCATTATCATACTTTTGACACATATTTATCCTTTAGCATTTTAGATATTGAGATATGCCATATGGTCATTTTTCAGAAAATGTATTTTGCCTCATAAAACACTCATGTTTGTTATGGGTTGAGGTTGTCTAAAACAAATACGAATAGGAGACTCTTACGTAGACGCTTGGTTATCTACTGTTATCTGCATGTTTTCCTTTATAACAGATATCGTTATTAAAGTCGATTCATTAGGCTGTTACAAACACTGAACACTCCTATGAGTTTCCATTATCTACTGAAACACTTCATGAATATCTCCCATTTAGTTGCATCTGTACCAGAGGCTGCTGAGAGTCCCATGAAAATAACTACTTCTAATTGCTATGAGACCATTCCCACTTTGTGTGGTGTTTCTGCTCTTTTCCCACGCTTCTTTTGTTGTTACTTCTACAGATCTTTTTAGTCCATCTGGGGCCCGTGCAGTCAACATGTTGATGTGTCCTTGGGCAAGATACTTAACCCTGAGTTGCTCCTGATGGCCAATGGTGTGTGTGTGTGTGTGTGTGTGTGTGTGTGTGTGTGTGTGTGTGTGTGTGTGTGTGTGTGTGTGTGTGTGTGTGTGTGTGTGTGTGTGTGTGTGTGTGTGTGTGTGTGTGTGTGAGAATGTAAGCTTCCCTGGAGCAAGTGGTACTGCTCTGCATGAATGAGATGTGAAAGGGTGAATGACTCGTAGTATGTAAATGATGCTTTGAGGGGTCATAAGTAGCGCTATATATAAGTACGGTTTGGTTACCATCCATTCAGCAACACCAGTTACCATAAACCCTGTCATCTAAATCCACTTCCAGCTGTTTGGTAAGACAGATAAGTTGCCAAAACAATATTTTGCTAAATAACCTCTTAGGTCTACTGGAAGTTACTTTTGATCTTCACTGCAGGATAAGTTTGTACTTGCCAGCAAAAATATAATGTGCAGTAACTTGACAGGCCTAACAGAACTATCTGGAAAAAGACTGACAAGATTTTCCTGTTTTCTGTTTATTGGAGTGAAACTTTCTTTTCACTATTTACTCAGGCTTCCTACCTGTGAAATACAACACTCCGTCCACCCAGGGTCCTCTCTACAGCACGAGCCAAATTGGCCAGAAGGGAGTGCTTTTACTGAAAGCCAAGCCACACCAAATGGTCTTATGAGCTTAAATCAGTGTGTGTGTGTGTGTGTGTGTGTGTGTGTGTGTGTGTGTGTGTGTGTGTGTGTGTATCAGTGCTTATTCTACACTCGATTTGGACCACAATGCTGGATCAGTTACTATAGTTGCCAGAAGCAGTAACTCACAAGGCCATGAGAGATTTAAAGCCTCCCTATGTGAAAGATTTGTCTTTCATTTGTCAATTTTTTATATGAACAAAATACCATATAACAGATTAATTAAAAAGTTTCAACAGAGCATAAAATTACTTCACAAAGAAGCTTTTTAAAGAGTTACCTGTTGTTTTTGTGGCTAAGCTCTAATAGTTGAACTCTTTATGACTTTGCTGCAGATGTAGAGTTGTATTCAGGGTGTGGTCAGTACAACATTACGTCATCGCTTGGTGTGTTATAGGGGGTTACAGGAGGTCACATCTATAAAAAGTTACAAAACTGTCTCAAAGTGAGCAAGTGTGTCTGTACCTGGCACCCTAATCTGGATGTTATCTGATTGATGAAGTATTCTGATAATACACAATAATTCCTCAATTATGAGATAAAGATACAATCTCTTATATTGCCATTTTTGTCTTTTTGGCGGCATTATGTTGGTAAGTGCAGCTGTGTTGTTGGATCTCACCTCACAGATATCACCGCATTTTCCCAAAAATACAGCCACAGAAAGCCTCTTCAATACAAGGGCTTTCATCAGCACAATCTCCATTGTGAAGATTGTGACTTAAAATGCTTTATAAGGCTTAACAACAACAACCATTGAGGTTATCACATTTAAGTGATTGCACATGTGTTCTCAGTATGCATTCTTGTAAGGACATTCATTCTCATAAACTAGCCTGAAATACACAAATGTTATTGTTCCTAACTCAGGGGAAATGATTGTTTTGCATATTTCTTTGCATAAACTACCTCATCTTTTGGAAAGTACATGCACAAGGGCTCTGAAGAGTCATTGAGGAACATGTAGAAATCACTCGAGAAATCAGATGACAGGATGTGATATATGTGTCATACATTCCTAAATGACTGAAACAACAGTGCTGAGTCTGCTGGTTTCCCCAAATCTGCATTTGATGCCTTAAATCTAGTTTCTTTTGACTGTTTGACCACACATGAACACATTACATGACACTTTCACAATGAGTCAATATCTTTTTAGTGTGTTTTAGATACAACCTTGGAGGTAAAAACACACGTTGACCTCTTTTTTGAGAGTTGATGGGAGTTTAGATAAGGCTGCATTCTGGCTCAATGAGAACACACTGCATGTCTTCAGTTTACACCCACATATGTTTGAGGCATGTTATGTATGTTTGTCAGCGAGCAGAAGTGTAGCTTTACAGTCTTTTTTTAGGCTCCGGATATTAAGTTTGAGTCAGACTGACTGTCGGGGAAAAAAAGCCAAAAGCTAAGTTTTGTCGTCTCCACCCATACCCTGATTTCCTACAGCGCCGCATTCTTCAAATAAACTACAATACTTCACAAAACTACGCCACATTAGTCACCTTTCGAAACATTATGTAGTCTTCACACAGACACAGTTCAGGTATTCGAGCCTCTGGGTGAAGTGATATTGGCCGCTGCAAACATCTCACATCGGCATTGCAGAATAGTGCAATAAGCGTGCCCTTAAAGGCCCTAAATATACTTACTTTCAGATCAAACTCCGCCGCGACGCAGCACACACAGCTACTCCACAAGGCAGGACAAAAAGTAACAATTACATCCAGGATAAAAGTAACATTTCATCGTGTTTTCTTGCCAGAGTTTGACAGTATTCCCCGTAGGTGATGCACACGTTTAGTCCCTCCCATATCGTGTCCAGTGGGACAGTACGGAGGAAAAAGAGGAAATGTCCTTAAAATGTGGCTGTGTGGTCACGAGGACAGGTGAACGAGTGCTTTTATCTGCAATCTGAATTAAAACAAAAATACATGTGTTGTATGGTTAAAAAAACGAAAAAGGGTGTTTTTTTAATTTTATTTGTGAAGATAAACATGCATTAATAAGTGGACTGTTTATATTATAGGGTCAGAGATGCTAGGAGACAAAACATGGTATTTAATGGGCAAACATTTCCCGACTGTGCCATCATGAAACACACCGAGAGGAATGCATGTAAATGGATGGAGAGAAGGGGGCTGTGGTGAAGTCACGTAGCGTATGACGAACTTCCGGTCTCTGATACTGTTTTTTTTTTAAAGACTCACATCTGTGTTTTTGGAAGTATTTGTTTGGTAAAAGGTCGTCTTTTATATCTTTAGCAACATTTTTCAAATAAAAGAAAACAAACAAAACGACAGAACTGTCGAGAGTTGTTTTACTTTGTAACCGGAAGTATAGGCCACATGCAACTCTGGATGAGCTACTACTGCTCTGAAACAAGTCATGAAATGGTCAAGAAACCTCTACTTTGAGAGGTGGAAGTACTCAGATCTTGTAAAAGTACCAGAGTGTAGGAATACTCTGTTACAGTAAAAGTCCTACATTCAAAATGTTACTCAAGTAAAAACAGAAAAGTATTAGCATCAAAATATAGTTAAAGTATCAAAAGTAAAAGTAGTCATTGTGCAGATTGGTCCATTTCAGAATAATATATGATATGTTTTCTAATGATTGATCATTAAAGTGTTCTCAAAGCTGGTAAAGGTGCAGCTAGTTTGAATGACTTTGTATACGTGCAGGGTAGCTTGTGAATTTACTCCAGGTGGAACTAAAGTCTGATTTAAGGCTTGATTATAGTTCACATCATTCATCCAAATCTGTAAAGTAACTAAAGGTATTAAATAAATTTAGTGGAGTAATAGTACACAAAATTGTACTTGAGTGCAGTACTTGACTAAATGTTCTTAGTTACTTTACACCAATGATGTTTCCAGTGTTCCAGCAATAAAAACATCAGCATATGAGTGAATACTTGCAATTAAAAACTGAACAATTTAGTGAGTATGTGACTCTTAGATAATTTACAATTCAAACTGTGATCAACCTGTCTTGGGTGGCGCAGTTACCATGACTGGGTGTAGTACATTTTCACTCCACATGGAGGTGTTCAACCACCAACAAAAGTCTAATTAGAGATTCAAAGTTATTTCCGAGCAATATCTGCATACTGATAAGAAGAAGAAACCAAAACAAGATTTAATGTTAGTCAACCATATGATGGCTTCAATTGATACAAGATAAAAATAGTATTAAATAATGACAAATCTAACATTATTCAATGATTATAGGCCTTTGTTTTTCACATAAGCATTATGCATTTCTCCAAATATCTCTCTCAAACACACACAACTGGTAGCTGAATTATAATTGATAATAAAGAGAACAGACATGATGATCTTGAAAAGATTAGAGTCACTTACAAATTATCTGTTTTTCATTTGCTAATTGGTTATTTGCACTTCCTGATATGTTTGAATTTTTGGGGCGTTTTACAATATATTTACATTTTCAGGTACGATGTATACCATTTGAAAACCACTGAAGAACAGCAAGAAAAAACAGAGAGTATGTTGAAGATGAATACATTTTCCTAATTGTGTTTCCACATAACTCGCATATTAAATAAATTGATTGAGCAAAGCACAAAATAATGAATTTATTTTAAAAACATGGCACAATGAATCAAGACAATGTCCCAGTTACATGTGCAGGTTTTCCACGTAAGTAAGACTACACGCAGGGAAACTTATACAGACTTTGTCAGATTATGTAATACATGGATGACTATTATAACGCCCTTGAGAGATGGACAAATGTTTCACATCAAATCAGCTAAGAAACCTTGTTTATTGTTATTTTAAAACCCAGTTCTACACAGCTGTATGGCTCCATGTAATGCAATAATGCCTTTGCATCAAGATAAATAAAATTTCTCAGCATGGCGGTGAATCACCTTCATGATTACCCTTCAAATACTCCAAACACTCATACTGTTTATACAACAAACCACATAATAGGAATACTTGATAATTATGATTTAAAACATCACTTTTAAATTAGACCTGATCCACTCATTTAATGTATACATCCAACAAACGTACGCTAAGATGAACAGCTAAGTTGTAAGTTTGAATGAAAATCGCTCCGCTGCCTGACTAATCCTAGAACATAAACACAGAGACTGTTGTCAAGTCTTCGGTTATTAAAGCTCGAACTAACTCAACCCTGAATCTGAGCCCGCGACTCAATAAGAAACATCCCTCATCCTTACTGACAGCATGAGGCCCCTTGGAAAGGTTTCATCAGAGCAAAAACGTTTTCTTGTTTACATTTTTTAAGTTGGTAGATATTTTCTGGTCGAACCAGGAAAAGGAAATTCAGGAGCACGGTTGAAGTGCCCTGTTAAGAAGATGGCCACCGTGCCGAGGATGAAAAGAGAGATGGCGACCCAGAAACAAACCTTGTCGATCATCTTTCCAATCAGCACCCAGCTTTCTATTTCCTGAAATTGGAAATGAAGCGAATATAAGATAAGACACACCTTTATTGATCCCTATAGGGAAAACTTGCAGCAACAGAACTGTTACAGGATGTGTATTTTGTAATTTTGTATGCATGCTTCTTAGGTAAGCTGTCTTCGGCTCTTTTCTGCTGTAACAATATACATGTCCCCTCTGATTCTGATTCTGATATAAACACAGGACAGTTTAACAACAAGTAACTTAGTTGTTAAAAAGTAATAGTATTATAAACTGTATATCTACTGTATTTATTATCTGGCCTATTCTGCCTCCTTGTTCTTTATGATATCACATAATATGTACATATGCTGCATGTGTGTTCAAATGTTTTCTGTTCAACTTGTGAAGTTTGCCATGTTGTTAAATGCTGTGAAAAATGCTCTACAAATAAAGCTTTTAGTGTTTTTAAATAACATAGCTTAAACAAATTGATAGGAAATCCTGTAATCTATGTACATCCCAAAAAGTAAGGCTAGTTTATTTAAAAACACTCCTTTAAAAGCAAAGATAATAGGCAGACCAAGTTTGAAGTCACTTACAGATCCGATGTTATTTTGCTGCTTCGTGCTCTCGGCTATGAAGTTGCAGGCGTCGACACATTGCTTGATTTCGGGTGCAGTCTGCGCCAAACTCTTGTACAGGTTGGCTGTGCTGCTGATATCCAAATGATCCACTAGGGGGAAGGAGACACTGACAGTCACACAGCAGTATGATACAGCATTCCCAAACACAGGCATCTTTGATCTAAAACATAAAGGTGTTAAATGACAAACATTATGCGTGTTAAACACAAATAAGTGACTAATATAAGGGAGTAATTGGGATTTGATTCACAGAGAAAACATTGGTTTTAAGCTATTTAAAGTGGACCTATCATGCTATATTTGAATAATATAGTGTAGGACCATACCTATATAAGGCATATTTATACTTTTTATTTTTCAAAATACCAAACAGATCATGCATTTTAGCCATTCCTCATTTCCCTCAATTTAACACTGCCTTTCATGCTCGGATTCAGTGAGAACAGCACCATCTGGTGGCCTGAAATATGTACTACAGCGTCTTTTCGAACGGCAATGTCCGTGGCTGTCTCCTCCTGATTGGTGGAGTTGGCCCAATAGTCGTAGCGCCACTTCTGTGACGACATAAAAGTGTTCAAATCTGGATCAGTCTGTATCAGATCCGTTGCAGCCCCTTTTTAGAGATTTGGGTATGGAGGAAAATAGAGAGGGTTGTGTTTTCTGACACTTGGTGAGTTCCCTGGAACACCGGGGACACATATTCATGTAGAAAAGACGTACAAAAGTGCATTTTGCATGATAGGTCACCTTTAAACAAAAACATTGATCGGTCAGTCAGTGGGACCATTTGTATACACTTACACTCATATACTGTATATCCACCTATACCCATGATAGCATATATAGATTTACACCTACTCATATGCGCATATATACATACGTGCATGTGCAGACATTCAGTAAGCAGGTAAGCGGACCTGGCCCGAAAAAAGGAGCATTGAAGTTGTATTTTTGTTTTTGCAATATTCAATCTAGGTTCTCCATTTATTAACAGCTTTTGGATTCTAATTTGATCTATTTTCCTTTATTATCCTAGTGTACACTTGATCGATCTGATCCAACTATTCTGTTATAGTTTTTAAAGAGGCCCCTTGGCTAGCACTTCAACACATTGTAGATATGTGACATCTCTAAGCGGTTGACTGTTGTTAGACTTTTACCCAAAGCGACTTACATGCACTTAATACTATTGGCAATCCCCACAGGAGCAATTTGGGGTGAATTGTCTTGCCCAAGGACACAATGACATGCTCATCAGAAGGTTAAAAGAGGTGCTGCAGCACAGTATGAGAAAAATAAAGACCTTTCTTAACATTAAAGCAAGTCAACATTTCACAGGAGAGGCACAACATACAAATATGAACCTGGAAATTAGCATAATATGTCTTCTTAAAGAATAGATTTCTTACAAACTGATTGTGAGAGCCCATGCTTCTGTCTCTGTCTGTCAAACATCATCTCGCTCCGGGGTTGTTTCATCACATATTCCTCTGCTCTCTGCATGAGGCCGAAGGAGCTGCGGCGCCGCTCCGTCACGCCGTTCACAACGACCTCCTCGCTGTCGTCCACCAGCGGGGGCATGCCCAGGAAACGAGGTAACCATTTCAGGAATAGCTTCAGGAGCAAGATGTTAAACATCATCAGAGATGGGGAAAGTACACACATCCTTTACTCAAGTTACGTAGAAGTACAGATACTCGTGTTTAAGAATACTCTGGTGAAAGTAGAAGTACTGACTAAACTTCTTTACTCAAGTAAAAGTAAAGAGGCTTTGAAATGTACTTCAGTAAAAAGTACCCATAACTAGCAGCTGTTTTAAAGAGTACCTGACCTCCCTTTATATTAATAGAACAATAATGTCATTGTTAGCTAATGAATGTTTCCATGCTGAACAATGGCAACATGACAACGTTTTCATTGGTCCCTCTTCTTTAGAGAAGAAAAATGTGAGAAGTAGAAAGTACAGGTATTTGTGTTCAACATGTAAGAAGTAGAAAGTACAGGTATTTGTGTTCAACATGTAAGAAGTCAAAGTAAAAAGTCGTCAGAAAAACAAGTAGTGGAGTAAAGTACTGATACCAGAAAAATGTACTTAAGTACAGTAACAAAGTATTTGTACTCCACTACTTCCCACCTCTGAACATCATAGTTCACACACTATAAATCTTGAACAGACATTTGATACCCAACTGCTAGGGTTGGGAGGGTTACTTTAAAATGTATTTTGTTACATATAGTTACCTATAGTATAGTACTATATAGTATAGTAAGTATATAGTTACAAATGTAATCACTAACCTATTCTAAGTATCAAAATATAAAAGTAATGATTACTTTCTGTTAGTTTTTGGAATACATCAATAACAAATTTAGGTTGATCTACTGCAGGGGTGTCAAACTCAATGTAATCGCGGGCCACATCAGCATTATGGTTGCACTCAAAAAGCCGGTTGGAACTTTAAGACTATATAAATATACATATATAAATATCTAATATATATTAAATAATGTATTATATTACATTGTTGCCTCTGCATTGGATTATTATTGGATAGGGCAATAACTTCATAATTAACTACGTCTGAAAGCAGAAGTCTAGGGAAAATAATTGCAAGTCTCTTCAGTGCGCATGTCACAAAATGAGATGCATTGTGGGAGATATAGTTTATGGGCAACGTCCTTCTGTAAAGCGGCATGTTTATAATATAATAAACGCATTATATTCTTTGCAAGCTCTTGCGGGCCACTTAAAATGAAGTCGCGGGCCAAATGGCCTTGAGTTGTACACCCCTGACATACTGAATTAAAAACAAAACAAATGAACCAAAGAAAGTGAAAGCCATTAAGCAGATTCAGGCAGTAGTCGATTAGATTCACACTTAAATCCCCAATTCTTAGAAATGTACCAGTAATCTTATTAAGTATTTTACTCTCCATACCTGTCAACTGCACACAATGTACTCACAATTTTGATCCAACGGGGCATGTTGTGAGTGCTGGGGGTGCGCAGCGAGATGTTCAGCACCACAATCTGGTTTGTGGCGATGAGCGTAGTGACGGACATGACAAAGATCAGGTACCTGAGGAAGACAAAGAATAGACCTGTGTTGGAAACAGTGTGTGATAAAAGGAGGAAACATCCAGCAGGGGTCGGCAGAGAACACACTGACTCACTTGCCAATGAGAGGCACAGAGAGAGAGGTCTCAGGGATCTTCTGAGCGATGAGGAAGAGGAAGACAGTCTGAGCGAGCAGGACGGAGATTGCCACCGTCAACTTCTGTCCACCGGCTGTGAAGGAGAAAAACAATTACTGTACTTAAAGGTCACCTATTATGCAACATCCCCTTTTTCATGTCTTTTATACATAAATGTGTGTCCCCGGTGTGTCAGGGAACTCACAAAGTGTCAGAAAATAAAACCCTCTCTCTTTTCCTCCGTACCCAAATCTCTAAAAACGGGGGTTCAACGGAGCCGACCCAGATTTGCTGCCGATATGACGTAATATCAGAAATGTAGGCTGGCTTTACGCCCACGGCCCTATCAGAAAGTTTCTATCAGAAACAAGGCGCGACATGTTTTGGACGTAATATGGTCTTTGTTTACATTAGCATCATCGCTAACACTCAGAGCTAACCTGTACTGGAGAGAGTATGTGTAAAAAAACAGGAAATAAAAATGTAGCTGTATCTGCGGTAGAATTCTGAGCAGGCACAAGCTCCCCCTCCTCTCTTTTTTTTTTTTTTCAAGCTAAGGACCCCGAACCTGCAGTTCTCTAATGGCGCGTTTCCATTGCAGGGCTTCGCTCGGCTTAGTACGGTATAGTTAGGCCTTGTAGGCCAGGCTCACTTTATGCTGCGTTTCCATTAAGCCCCTGTCACACTGTCCCGAAATTGACACCCGATGGACACACGAATATGGAATTGTGAATTTTGCACGAAGATGGCCCCGAACCACACACGAAGGCAACATTTACATTACATTTAAGACATACAACTGCAACGAAAGTAACACAAACAATTATGTTAAAGTATTATGATACTGTACTGATATTTTCCGACTTTTTTCTTTACTTTCTCCGTCTTTATATGTAGAAGATATTAAGTTTTCTCCGTCATGTTGTTTCCATAGCAACAACAACTTCCTCGCCTTCANATCTCTCCTGATTTTTTGGTCACTTGAACCACTTTCCTGAATTTTACGTCAGGGTGTAAATAAAGTCTGCTTTAAGGGTTGTTTATATTGTCAGATCATAATAAGAATCTGCAAAGTAACTAAAATAAATGTAGTGGAGTAAAAATACCAGGTTAATTTCTGATTGTAGTGGGAGTAGAATTACAAAGTAACAAAGAGCTGTCATGTGAGGTTCTAATTAATGCTTGCTATTATGGATATAGAGCGAGTTTTCACCCATTTAGCACATTCATGTTTTAACATTCTGTACAAACATGTGTTTCTATCGCATAAAACCTCCAGGGCGGCTGTACACAGTTTAATACTGTCAACCTCTAATTTTGGAAAAAACGAAAACGTCTTTTAAAACTACAATTCCCAGAGACGTGCCATAGAGAACATGATGCGAAACACAATAGCCAGCATGTGTAGTTCTGGGGGGGCGTTCGAGTCCAGTTTTGAATAGTCTGCCGTGGTTTCGTTCCATTTCAAAGAGCTTGACGCTCGGCGTAACCTTGGCGCACTGCCACTCCAACATCCAATCCCAGAGCTTGAAGATTAATCACGGGGTTTGTCAACGGGACTGTAGTCCCAAGCGATAGCTAGGGATTATGGGTATTGTAGTGTCTTCGGCCATCCTAAACTCTGAATTTTTTTTCGGATATCATATCGCATTAGCACCATATCCCAACGTGCATTGCGGCTAAAACATCCAATCAGCGAACATGAAAACATTCCCAGTTAAACATGCAAAAACAAATCGCTAAATAAAAAGATAAAACACTGGCATGTAATTTTCGTTAGAATAAATGGAATGGTTTTGAATAATAGATGAGAGTAAAATCTAAATCACTTTACAGCCCTGCCCACTTTTGGGGAAACCAACGCTGTCATTTGAACGGCGATCAAGCCTGTGACGAAGGTAACTTCGTCACTGTGGACTGACAGCTTCGAGCCTTGTAATATTGCACATGTGGTTTAGTTTGAAAGTGTTCACCCTCCCGTTTTGTCTGTGGCTGGTGATTGTGTTCACCTGGTGCCCTGTGTTGCCCCCCCCCCCACACACCTGTGTCTTATTGGCCTGATTAGTGTGTGTGTGTATTTAGGCTCTGTTTTCCCTGTTAGTGTCAGTGTTGGACCTTGTGGCTGGTGACTGTGTTCACGGGTAACAGTCATATTGAGGCTGTGAATCATGTGCCCATGATTTAATAAATTCCCACACCGGGTTATATTTGAACTCTCTGCCTCTGCCTCCTTGCTTGGTCGGGCCGCTTAACGGTCAGCTTCACAAAGCCTGAAGCCACAGAGCTCTTCTTTTACTGCCCTTTCTTCTTAGAGGAAGTACAGAAACACGTAACTCTGGATTTGTTTTAATGTTTGAGGTGCAATAAACGACACAGCAGCTTTTTGGCATGTTAAAACTATTATTTTCTGCCTCACTCATGAGAGTAACAGCTGACGAAATTACAGCCTCGCCTACTGATTTGAATGTAACCATATATCGAGCCCGATTCTCGATTTCAAATGTGTGCTCTAAAATGATATTTATAAATGACTATTATCATTATTATAAGCAAGACAATAAATGGTACTTTTCTCACATATGCAGTGTTTGTAAACAGACTTTGATGAGTCAAATCATTGGACTTCCCCTTTAAGGCATCAGTTAACACCGTTAACACTGGCTGCCTCCTCTGCAGTTCATAGCATTTCATTAGCCTGCCCTTCCCCGCTGCATTCACTATGTAGGTTCTGAGTTTTCACTTTACACTCCCTGCTGGGCTGAGCTTAGTGCTTCCTCATGGGGAGGGACGAGCTCAGAGCTTTAACATCCAATTTCTACCTATTTTAACCTCACATAATATTCAAATATAATGCTTATACAACATGGATTAACTCCCATTCATGCAAGTTGGTATGATGTTGCATTTGCACTCATTTTGCTGAAAGCACACATTCATCCTTGGTTACAAAGTCATAAAGCAGCCCGAACAATGCATGTTTGCTGGAACTCAAAGCCAGAGAGCCATATGTGAACAAAGCATGTCCGATGTTATTGGTCACCTGGTGAGGTGTTTGGATGTGGTGTTGTGTCGCTGAACCTTGTGGTATCCTTCACGTCTGTTACACAAAAGAAACTGGGCTCAAAGAAAGCACTTAGAGAACGCCTGAGAATGTGTGTTGTCTCTGCTAAATGAATAAAAGCATCACATTACCATAAGCTTATCCTAACGCTGCACATTTGTCATCTTGAAAATGTAGATGGCAAAGGGAAAGTAAAAACTATCTATTCAGCTGACAAGGGAATGAATTGCTTTGGAACTCTGCCACGGAAAACAGAGATGCCTTCATAGCCTACTTTAAAGGATTTTCAATACAGAGGATTACAGTGCACAAATTAAGAGAGCAATTTATCTTATTATTCTATTTGAAAAAGCATGGGCTATAGCTACATAATCTTCTCGGGATGATGTTTTTTCAATCAAAGTTGTTCAAAATGGCTTACATACAATGACATTTTGTATAAATACTAGGGCTGCACGATATTGGAAAAAACTGACATTGCGATTTTTTTCCCCCCTGCGATACATATTGCGATATGAAAACATACAGGAATTGAAGAAAAGACCATTTTTGTTTCCGCAAACCATCCTTTCTTGAACTTTAATGCTATACAATTGGTATTTTAATTATTTAACCCGGATGGAGAGAGGCGAGTTGTATATTTAACCGGATGAAGGATTTTAGTCACGGACGTCTGGATCTTAAGTTATCAGACCAACAAGCTGAGCTAGTTCGGTTAGAAGCGCCGAACTGCCCTGGAGAAACACATGAAACTACTTTATTCACTGTTTTTACCTTTAATCACCGGGTCCGTTTGCTTTGGAGATTTGATTGTGATTGGTGGTTTGCTGTCACTCACTCAAGTATCCCTGACATGAGAGTTATCCTTTTGTAGCAAGCAGCAAAATAATTGTAACATTACGTGTTTGAGTTAATTTGCCTACTTAATATCGCAAGTCTAACAATTATTTTTTTAAATAATTAAATAAAATAAAAAATTGTTTTTAAAAGATTGCACGTCCACGCGATGTGAATATCGCGCATGCGCATATCGCGATTATCGTCACGACACGATATATCGTGCAGCCCTAATACATACCATTATTTAGTTGTGATTGACATGTGTCAGTGTTAGGGTTTGTGAGTTTTCTCAAGCCACCAGCACCTTTATTGAAGAGACAGAGTTGAAAGTTGGAGACAAAGTGTATGATATGCGTTAAATGGTGCCAGGACGGATTCGAACCCAAGTCCTACGCACAGGTTAATGTTAGGGTTGGGCAGCTGTTTAAGTTCTGTGTTAAATAACCAAAATTCTCTGTTTCCATTGTGGGTAAGTATTGAAATACAAAATGGTGTTTAATATAACACATTTAATTTTGCGAGACACTAAACTTTTTAAAATAGGTTGTATTTATTGCAGTTATTTCTTCCATTACATTGCATCACAGGTATTTGTTTTTTGTGTCGCAGAAAGATCTTCACCACATGCTGTAGAGTAGACCTTTAATTATTAAGAGTATATCTGGAAACACTTTTTTCCGATAAGAGAGTTGCATTGGATCATAATTCTAACTTTAAAAACCCTAATTAATTGTCAAGTAATTACTCAGAGGTTACACATTACCACACGCAACTTTGGAATAGAAATAATAATCTTTATTTTATCTTACATCTGGATCTTTCCAGAATTTGAATGTCTTCGATAGTACAGACCTGTCTCCAAAGTCAGTGACAGTAAGACATTTGTGAAAACAGCATGTCTGCTCATAGAGGCAGCAGCAGAATGAAGCCCAGACTGTACGTCCCGGCCAAACCAAACACAGGCAGATTCTCCTCAAGTCTGCCTCAGAATCCTTTATAATCACTTTAAAGTCACCACGGGAAAACCTCCAAGAATACCACCATCACTAACATGCTTATTGAAGAGATCAAATCCCATACTGTTCTGATGTAAAATGTCAAAGAGCTGCTGGTTGTTGGATTTTGTTCAAATCTTTTGAATAGCAAATGTTGTTTAATCTATTAATATATAATGGTGTTATTTAAAGTGGACCTATCATGCTATATTTGAATAATATATTGTAGGACCATACCTATATAAGGTATATTTATATTTTTTATTTTTCAAAATACCAAACAGATCATGCATTTTATCCATTCCTCATTTCACTCAATTTAACACTGCCTTTCATGCTCGGATTCAGTGAGAGACTGCCAAGGCACCATCTGGTGGCCTAAAATATGTACTACAGCGTCTCCAGCGCTTTCGAACGGCAATGTCCGTGGCTGTCTCCTCCTGATTGGTGGAGTTGGCCCAATAGCCGTAGCGCCACCGTCCTGACGTCAGAAAATTGTTCAAATCTGGATCAGTATGTATCAGATCCGTTGCAGCCCCTTTTAAAAAGATTTGGGTATGGAGGAAAATAGAGAGGGTTGTGTTTTCTGACTCTGGGTGAGTTCCCTGGAACACCGGGGACACATATTCATGTATAAAAGACGTACAAAGGTGCACTTTGCATGATAGGTCCCCTATATGCCGACTTTGATAATGTAGCTGATAAGACGCAAGAGGGATCCATTTTAAACCGTCACTTCCCGTAAATCTATTTACACGAAATAGAGAGAAATGTTATACTTCGTTCAGGTGTCAGTCGTCAGCTGAGCTGTTAATAGTAGTTGGTGCCCATACTTGGTGTTCGACATAGTAAATGTCTAAATCGTGACTTGACTCGAACACACACATGTTTACCCGACACACAATCAACTCTATTATTTAAACATTGGCAAG
>NW_011369947.1:27441049-27447130 GCF_000735185.1 Notothenia coriiceps | reverse complement strand
CACACACACACACACACACACACACACACACAACACACACCGCACACACACACACACACAACAGACACACCAGACACCATACACACACACACACACACACGACGACACACAGCACACACACACAACACACACCAACACACACACACACACACACACCACACACACACAACACACAAGCATCTGATGAGTTGGCAATTACTGCATCTGCTGGGTAGACAAGGCCGTCCCCAGACACAGCCGCCCGCTCATCTCGACACCCACACACAGCGGCGAGAAGAGAAAGTCGCTTTCGAGCCTGGATTTAAAATAGTCAGAGTCGCAAGCAGACGCAGGTTTGTGGGAGTTTGATCGATGTTTGGAGCATAAACTGAACTTCTCCAGCGTTTAGTTCTGACTGCTGGGACAGGAAGCTGACCAGTAAGACCTGAGAGATTCTGGACGGTTCCTCCATCAGACCTCATGCTTGCCTCTTGGTGACAGCATATGGATTCATTGAGGCGGACAGGCATCATGGCCTCGCTGCTACATGCACGCCAGCATTTATAGCTTGTTCACGGTTGCAGAGCGCCGTATACAGCTCTCTATAGATTCAAGTTAGCTTGTTTTTCAACATCCATCATTCTCATTTATGTTAATGTTCTGTCTAACTAGAACACTTCACAAATATCTCCAGTGAATACTGAAAAGTAGCGACGCAAATACAACATTCAATCAAAAACGTATCCCCGCGGTCCACTGGTGTCCGTGAGCCGGGCCCTAGTGGGTCTGTTGATGATGGATTTGGTCAAATTTCAACATTGAAGTAAATAAAAAAAAATTCATTTCAGGCGACAACACGCTTGGTCACACAATTGGGGGCGTGCAGCCTGTTGTAGCCGAGTTTTTCAGGCCAATTTGCTAAGTCTGGTTGAGGTATATGTCGTATTTGGTGGATGTAGTGGTCGCGCTAGTGTTTTTTTGATGGTAAGTGGTGCCGTTGGTATGAAAGTTTGGAGGAAACACTGCGACTAAGCTCGGTCTGAAACCAGAGCCCAGTCGCTCTGATTGGTTAGGCGGCCGCTCTTGTTTTGTGATGCGTCAACGTACAATGTGTTGAGCCCCGCTTAACAAAGGAATTGTAGCCGTCTGCCAGAACCAGCTTTACTACACAAAAACCTATATAACATCCTAGAGGAAAGGCAACCAGGCGGCAAATAGGCCTCTTTAATGAATAAGCCTGCTCAAATGATCAACATCTCTCATCTGCTCAGCGCTCAAAGCAAGAGGAGGCAAAGTCAGCCGTTACAGAGCGGAGATACACAATAAATGATATTTGCACTTGGTCCCCAGATTCTCGGGCCACCGAATCGAGGACAGCCCGAGCAGGGCCGCCGTAGTTCTCGTACAGGTTACAAGACTGATGCTGTTCCTGTCCCCCGGTGCCACAGGTGTTATATGGCAGGTGTTTGGTGAAGTAAAGCTCATGTTTTGCCCTTTTGGACAGGAACGTGTAACGGTCGGAACACGCACACACTTTGACCTACTTCAATATGAGTTAATGGTTTCCTGCCTATCTGCTTTATTATCCTTAGCGTTATGAGTGTTTAGTCTGTAAACATTGGGAGATCTGTGAGCGAGACGGACGAGACATTTTGGGCAATAAAACACTAGAGAAAAACTTGGAGAAAACCAGCCTTTCCCACCTTTCATGAAGAGCAGCGCCGATGCACACAACAATGCTAGGAACATAAAAATTATATTGTAAGAATAAAAAAGATGGTACAATACATTTAATTATAATAAATATTAAAATATTTGACTGTTTAATGAAAATGATGAATAAACATCAGCATGTCAATTCTGGGAACATGCTTCCCCGGACTCATCGAGTACAGCAGCTGCCTGATGGTAACAGGCTTAATGTTAGATAGATATTAGAAAAATATAAATATAATAATAATATTGAAAAAGTTAACAATAAATAATAACAATAATGAAATCAAAAAAAATAATAAAAAAATAATAAAAAATAAATTAAAATCTTTTTTTAATTTGTTTTATTGAGAATATTCGGACTGTTTTATGTAAAAAAAAATAAATAGATGTCTCATTTTCTGGTCTTATTCGCCTGTAAAGTTTTGTTTTGGTTTTGATCAAAGTCACTGTATAGACCAAATCGAGGTCAGGAAAAACGTACAGAATGTGCCCCAGTCAAGAGATTGTTTTTGTTTTACGTTGGATTAACGCTGAGGTCGAAATTGAAATCTAACTGGGAAATCTACCAAGTTCAGGTCTATAGGCAATCATGCATTGTATATTAAACACATTAGGAATTGCTTTTGTGAGATTTTAATTGTGTGCAAAAGGCACTTTAGGCTAATATTAAATAGTACAATCCAACCCATAGTGAACAGTGAACTTATGTACTGGGATGTACTTGGGAATGACTGTTGTTAGATTTTCGTCTCCCGATACGATCGTTTGAAGCCACTTTTAACAACGGTAAGCAAGAGCGATAGAATGACACGTACTCGCAGCGATCCAGATGAAACAGGTCCTGCTTCTCGGGTTTCTGATAAATCAGGCACAGATGTCACGGCCAGCCAACACAAACACAGCTGTGTTACGCTACGGTTACGCACAGAGCTCTGAGTTTGATCCTGCAGAGTTAGGTGGGGGAAATCTTGGAGGAGCAAAAGTGAGAGACCCTACTGGATGGATCCGGAGTCTGAGGTCAGAGGAAACGCAGAGATCTGGACACACTCTTGCGGATGGAGTGGATGTGGCCCTTATGGCCCATAAAAACACCCTCCAGCAGTTGGGGTAGTTACTCTGGAACGCAGGAGCACAAGGGTTTCATACAAGACAAAGTTGAAAGTAACATTCGCAATTGCAAGGATACCGAGAATAGTCGAAATATGCGGACACATGTTCTACAGAACAAGATAAAGAATTACAAATAAAAAAAGGTGGAGGTTTCATTCTCACACAGAAACAATCAGCCATTTCCCCTGGATCCACGACCTGCTTCCTATCTTGTTGAGGAGACCTACCTGGCATTCGCAGCCGCCCCCTTGGCCGCGTTAGCACGAGAGGCGGCGGTGAGACGACGTCCAGGATCAGCAGCTTTGAGGGCTGCGAGGCCAACGTCTCCACCTCCGGCTGGTGGGTCATGGGGAGGAGCTCTGATACACACACGAGGGAGCACAGAGAGACACGTCACAAGTGCGACCCAGGTCGCTACAGCAGTAGGTGTTACTGTGATTGTCTATTCAGACACAACTAATGGTCAATTTAAAGAAACGCCTTAGGCCAATAGCATTCTTGAGTTCCTGTAAATCTGGACATGTTTTTTATAACGGTATACTATCTGAGACCTATCATGTATGCTAAAAATAGTATCATAGGATGCCTTTAAGCTCTTACCAAAGTCAGGTCTGCAGGTCGGTGACCGTTGCGTAGCCCCCCCCCCGTTGGTGAGGTGTTTCCTGGAGGATCCTCCCACACAGCGCAGGCTTTAGCATGGATTGCACAGGTGCTCATCGTCAGCGTTCCTCCAGCCCCACCAGCGCACTCCGGCTGGCCGCAGGCGGGCGATCACTGCTCCCTCGTCTGGTGCCTGTGTGGGTGTGTGTGGCTGTGTGTGTGTGTGTGTGTGTGTGTGTTGTGGTGTGTGGTGTGTTTGTGTGTGTGGGCAGAGAGGGAGAAGTTAGAGAAGTTAGCCAACAACACTAACATTCATGTAGCCTCACTGTCTTAAAAGGAGGTATATATGTTCTGCTACTCTCAAACTCCTCGCTCCACAAAGCTCTCCTTTTTTCCAAAACGTATGTATTTCATATAATCGATGATAAACCTAACTTCCATGAAATTCCATGTTGTACCACATAGTCAAACTGCATTTTGTGTTTACTATCTGTGACGAAGATGGCTTCGTCCACTGTGGACTGACGGCTTCGGGCTTTGTATATTGCACGTGTTTTATTCTGAAAAGTGTTCCTTATCCCCTTGTCTGTTGATTGGTTCACTGGTGCCCTGTGTTGTCTCCTCCCCCCCCTCACCTGTGTCTTGTTTGGGTTAATTAGTGTGGGTATTAGGCTCCGTGTTTCCTGTTAGGTTAGTGTGTTGAGATCCTTGTGCTGTGTTCACCTGGGCAGCACTATGAGCTGTGTCATGAACCACAGCCATGAATAAATGCCCACACCGGGTTATATTTGAATTATCTGTCTGCCTCCTTGCTTGTCGGGCCTCTCAACGCGTCAACTTCACACTATCCTACAAAACCAGGACCATAAAAACTGCACAGAACAAAACCAGGACGGAGCTTCCATCCATGGAGGACCTTTACTCCCAGCGGCTCAGAAAGAAAGCCCTCCTGATTATCAAAGACCCCAGCCACAAACTGTTCAGTCTGCTGCCGTCTGGCAGGCGGTACCGCAGCATCCGGACTAAAACCACCAGACTCAGAGGCAGCTTCATCCCACAGGCAAGAAGACTATTAAACACCTGAACTTAGAAACAACATCCATAACATTCATCTGGCTGCTACTTAGAAATTATTGATCTATTTACCTAATATATCATATTTCAATGACTTGCATGTAGACTCTTAATGCACTATTTCACTTGTTTTCTTCTTGTATTTCCTTGCACTATATTTGTTCTGTGTATCTGTGTTTTGTGTTGCTCTGTTGAAGAAGCCTGTGACACAAGATTTTCATCGACATAACACCACTGAAGCTATGTTCGTTTGACGAATAAAGAACCTTGAACCTATATTATATTTTTGACAATTATACTTTTGTTTATATTTATCGTTTTTTACCCTCATTTAAAATAATATTTTCATTATTAATATATATATTTTTTTAATTATAATATATATTATTATTGTTATTTGTATTGTATTATTGATTATTTGTTCACCTTTTGTTTACCCTTATCACTACTACATATGATGCTAACGTTATGGCATGTTCTATCTTTATTTGTATTTCTAACATGTATTGACAATAACACATTATTTATTTATTTTTGTAAGTTGTATTTGAGCTGAGAGTTTTTCTTAAACCATTATAGCTTAAAAAAGGAATAATCTGAGATCAAACAAACTTCTTTGGTTTCTCATAACTCATCTGAAATACAACGGATCGAACATTTGCTTTTCATTTTCAACACTGGCTTTAGTCTTTTTTCAACAAAACAAAAACAAACATTTATATCGGGTGTTTTGACCCACAGAAAAGGAAGGGAGGGATCCGTTTCCCAAATAACTCAAATCAAAGGCTGTGAAGCCGTGTTGGTTTAATAAAACAAACACTGCTCACTGCAGCCGTGACGCATAAAACGATAAGGGGTCCCAAGCATAGACTGTATATATAAAGACATAGCCGTGGGAACATGTTTCAAATGGGGGGTGCTGTGGGGATGACACCAGGGCTGGTTCTGACCAATGTGCTGCCCTATAGGCAAGATTTTAGCTGGCAATGAAAAACCTCTACAAAAGACCAATACACTACAAAAAGAGAAACGTATTGACATGGTGGACAGCTTATATAACAAGGCTTCACATTTATTTAGTCTGACAGGACAGAACTCTCCCTCCACATTATTGTAGAAACAGCTTCTTATATCCGTTAGCGCAGCAGAAGCTAACAACGATCCCCGCCGGTACCGCGGTATCCCCTCTCTCTATCTCTCTCACTTTGGCTGCGGGCGCCTGCTAAGCCAACATCCCCCACTTTCATCACTTACAGCGCCCATCGTACAGGGCAAATGGAAAATGTAACCGGGGTGAAAAGGGTGTTATCTTTACTTAATTATGAATGTTGTTACATCAAGGCTGAAAATTCATTTTTTTTGTATTGTGGAAGTGCAGATCCCCTGTCCTCCACCAGGGGGTGCTGCAGCANTTTTTAACATTTTAAAGTAAAATGCTTCAATTTGGTGCACTTTGAGCGCCCAATTAGAGACTGATCTGAGGGGATACAAATCTAAACACCCATGTGAAAAAGATCGGTTTGTCTGTGAACATTTCCAATAACCTACCATAGCCAATAACAAATACATGTAACTTATTTTATTTGTGTTGTTCATTCATAT
>NW_011369947.1:27440790-27441009 GCF_000735185.1 Notothenia coriiceps | reverse complement strand
CACCAGGGGGTGCTGCAGCACCCTCAGCACCCCTACTTCCCACGGGCCCTGTATATAGGTCCCTAGGTAGATCTGCAAACGGCTCCGTGGTTACGCCAAAACGATCATGTCCTGATAACAATGACGCAATAGCCCCGCCTCTCCTGCTCAGAGATCAGCTGCTGGCTCTCAGAAGAGGGGGAGGAAAAGAGAGGCTCCGTCTTTTATTATTATATTATT
>NW_011369947.1:27438110-27440720 GCF_000735185.1 Notothenia coriiceps | reverse complement strand
GTTACTCCAAGCTATAAAGTAGATTTTTTAAAAAACGTTTTATAGAATAAGAAGCTCACTGCAGGACGTTGTAGAAATGCGTGTGTGCACCACGACAAAGGAGCCTCATTCACTTTACATTGGGGTTGTTTGCGTGGTGCCGACACCATAGACGTGGGAACATGTTTCAAATGGGTGGTGCTGTGGGGATGACACCAGGGCTGGTTCTGACCAATTTGCTGCCCTATAGGCAAGATTTTAGCTGGCAATGAAAAACCTCTACAAAAGACCAATACACTACAAAAAGAGAAACATATTGACATGGTGGACAGCTTATATAACAAGGCTTCACATTTATTTAGTATTATAAAATGTTTTAATTGGGGGGGTGTACTTCACATCCTTTAGGGGGACCGGGGGTACCCCCCCGGGAAAATGTTTTAAGTAAAATGCTTCAATTTGGTGCACTTTGAGCGCCCAATTAGAGACTGATCTAGGGGATACAACTCTAAACACCCATGTGAAAAAGATCGGTTTGTATGTGAACATTTCCAATAACCTACCATAGCCAATAACAAATACATGTAACTTATTTTATTTGTGTTGTTCATTCATATGTTTAGTTTTACTATCGGGTCACTCATTACTGGATCAGCGAGCTGCATGATACTGGCGGGCTGTCAGGAGAGAGAGAGCGCTCCGTTTATTATTCCTGTGTTATTGTAAGTTACTGTACACTTTTGAATAGTTAATCTACTATAATTAGTTTGTTTGATATCGAATCATACCAATTTGTTTTAAAGCACAATAAATAATAAAGAAGACCTTTGACCGGCACTTTTCTCATTTTGTCCGGAAGATTTAAACTTTAACGGACATTTTGACCGGCAAAAACAATATTCTAACGGGAACTCTGCCTACAGCACATTTTTAAATATGCTGTAATTTAAATAAATATTATCATATAGCTACACTGGAGGGTGCACATGAAAAAAAAGAACGCAGTTATAAATAACATTTGTATTTTTGAACAAGCTGAAGTCGAGCGAAAGGGTTTTGTCAGAAAGATATTGTCACTGTGTATAGTTTAAAGTAGGATTACCCATGGGGTATGACATCATAATGAATAAGCACCTGCTATAAACAACCCAGTTGACTGCACTGAAAAAAGGGAAATGTTGACTTTAATTAGATGTATTATGTCAACAGATTTCACATCACTGTATTAGGTTAGTTTAAACTTTAAACTAACCTAATACAGTGATGTGAAATCTGATGACATAATGCATTTAATGAAATTAAACGTTTCAGTGTGCATTTCCTGTGTTGTTGTTTCTTAGTATTTGCATAGAATTATATTAAAAACATAAAAAAGTCCTCTGTGCTGTTTATTATGTATGAAAATGAACCCTCCATATCCTGAACTTCTCCGTCTTTGGCTGCATTACAGTAAATATTTGATTTACTGAACTTTCTGGACTCTTCTATTATTTGCCCACTTACTTATTATATCCATATTACTGTTGATTATTCCAAAAAATCATTGTGTCAATATTTTCTGAAAGCACTTATAGTCAACCAAACAATACCGTCTTGATAGAAATTTATTTTAAACAGAAATATTGTGATATTTAATTTGCTCACTTTTGCCCAACCCTTCGCCGCGCCAGCTTCGGAAACTACTGATGATACATCAGAGGTAACTCTGAAAATATCATCTGTCGTTTGGATCTTAAAACTCCCTGTGAGGTTAATCATTTTGTCCAGTAGGTGGGGGCGTTGCTCTCTGCTCTACCATGATAGTCATCCAACAATATGACGTCAGAGTGTTGACCTTTTCAACAGATGGTGCCACTGAGAGGAAGCTTAATGCTGTCTAAATAAGTGTAATGCATTAGTCTATACAGATTTATATTGAACCCTTAAATGGACCAACGCTTGAATAGCTATTATTTACTAATGTATCTAGGCTAACATGCACATTTCAAGATTTTTCTTCAGAATAAGACTTTGATTTTCCAGCTTACGTATTTTCTGTGACACATTGAATGAATTTTGAATAATATGAATGCAGAATTCACTGTATGCGGCTCTACTGTATATAGAAACAATACATCATGTCGATTTTCACAATATATTATTTAATATGAATACATTTATAGGAAACGTTTTTCTCAACCAGACCAGAAGAGAAATTATGTATAACAAAACACTTGTATGTTTGCTTGCTCTTTTTTAAATACGTTTTTTTTTTCTTTTGAGGGCTTAGTAGTATTACAAGAAAACAACTAGAAAATCCATTTCCTGCTGAAAATGCGTGTGAATGCTGTAAGCTGAGTAAATTAGTAGTAGTAGTAGTAGTATTGAGTAGTAGTAGTAGTAGTTGTAGAAGTAGTAATAGTTGTAGTAGTAGTTGTAGTAGTTTAAACATTGACAACCATTTATGTGTATTTGTATGTGTTTGTGGGGGTGGGTGTCTCTTGTGTGTTAACATATGTATTAGAGAGGTCAAGTGTGTGTGTGTGTGTGTGTGTGTGTGTGTGTGTGTGTGTGTGTGTGTGTGTGTGTGTGTGTGTGTGTGTGTGTGTGTGTGTGTGTGTGTGTGTGTGTGAGGCTGGGAGCAGGAAGCGA
>NW_011369947.1:27427113-27438065 GCF_000735185.1 Notothenia coriiceps | reverse complement strand
AGATTTGCAAATTATAAATAAATATAGGCTCATGGATTCCTATATGTGTATGGGTTCATAGGGTAAAAGGAAAGTATAAATACTTCAACATCCACTTTAACAATAAATCTAATTCGATAACAACAATAATAATAAATGGATAACCTTGTTAGTAATAAGGGTTTTTACGTTCTTCACGTTAATCCACAAAACTCTATAACATCTTCGTACTGAACAGTTGTTCAATGGATGTTTATTAAAAATCTTTTATAGCCTTTTGTGAGAACTGAAAATATTTATATTTTCGACGTTTAGAGTCTCTTGTTTACAGTGACGTACACACTGGTAATTTCTCCCAAAGTAGGGAGGCTAAGATAGAATAGATAAAATAATGGACCGGGGAGGCACCACCATCGGACAGAGTGTAGTAGGGCGACCCGACGAGGAGGACGGGGTGGAGATACTACCACGTGACGAAGTGCCCCCCCCCCAGAAGTCGTGGAGGTGGACGTGCCACGAACAGAGACCGTGGACCGAGAGACACCAGGGACGAGGGACGGTCAACAAAAGACCAAGTCTTACCCAGTGTCCCACACTCCAAGTCGCACTGACAGAGAAGGAGTCCTAGAAGGCGTTGGGGGACCGGTCACCTCAGGACACAGGTTGGACACGTTCAATTTGTTTACAACCAGAACTGAACGAATTCTGTTTCTCCAATTGAGTATATAGATCTCTTTATTCTTTTATGTCGCACGAATTCCATACAAAGGTCCTGTCCCAGTTTTTTATATGAGCAGTACAGTATCCTGACACACGTCAGTTTCAATTATCGTCTCTTTATCACCATAAATAGGTCAGTTGGTAAATACCAAACAAAAACGCTATAATAAAGAAGGCTAAACACAGATGTAAGGTACACTACACTGTACAGTTAAACAGCCATCTGTTGTATAATCTGCACACGTACATACAAGGGAATGTAATAAATGTAGGTGTGTAAAACAAGTCTTAAATACTCTGACTGCGTTTGCACAAAACGTATTCACGTTAGTTTATTCATCGTTCAAGCGAAACCTATTTTTGTATTACCATTACATTTCCTGGAGACCTACGTGACCTATTGACGAAAAACAAATGTTGGGCTCTTTGTACTGGAATTATGTCTTGACGGTTTGACTTATACCAGTTGACCCTAGCAGAAGTACATAACACGAGAATGGTAAATGGAGTTTTATAAAGAGGGAAAAACCCGCAACTATTTCCTTTGGCAAATCCTTGCCAAACGATTTTCCTTTAACGAATTCCCTACCGAGTTCGGATTTGTATGTAAAGTCAGTAGTTTGGATTGATGGAACTGTAATTGTGAAATGTTGAAAGTTAAACATATGTTACCTTACGCGTTTCACCATCGTGTTATGGGTTTTTACCAAAAGGTTTAATGCCATTTGAACGATTGATAAAGGACTATTTATTGTCAATTTACAGGGTGTCAGGGGAGACGTCTCATTCGGTACAGAGTAAATCCGATTTATGAGTCACAAATTTTACATAAATAACTTACATACAAACATTTTATTATTGTCAGTTGCAACAGTATTGGATGTTAAAACCGTTTAATGAAAGTTGAAAACATTGACACGTCGATTTTTATCCACTGTCATTGTTCCATCTTTCCTACACACAATCACAGAGTGTTTATATGAGACGGTTTGGATATTCCGACACTACGAAACCACATAGTTTCCTAGTTATAGGTGATTATTAATACACTTCGTTAGATACAAGTACGGCTAATATTTAATGACATCTATAGAACGTACTTATACAAAAAGATCCTTCCCAATGTGTCATCTTAGTCTTTGTAAAAAATATCTGTCCCTGTTTTATGTTTATTCAGAAAACTAGGACTAGTAAGTGGCTAGTAATAACTTCAGGGTGCTATAGGTTACACATGGTAAGCTGTTAATTTATGTCGACTGTGAATGATTCTGATTTAACCGTACAATTTTTCATGTGTGTAAGTTGACGATCGACCTGAGGCATACTTTAATCGTTTAGGCACCATGCTGACACAGTCAAGGCAACCACAGCTCGAACCAACAGCACTCTCATTGTATCTCATTTTTCACATGTATGTTCTGCTTCCGAAGTAAGATCCACCCATTCGTTAAAACTCCTAAGAAGGCGAGCTCTTTGTGAAGCGAACAATAGTATGGAGACCTCACGAAGGAATGTAGTGCTTCGTAACGAATAGACTCACGACGAACTGTTTTACAGGTGTCTTTTACAGAAGACACCTTCGGCATTATGTACAAGACTGTCGTCCCTATTCAGTAAAAACATCTGGTGGGCCGTTCTCATTGACCCTACTGGATGGACGGACTGGTCTGAACGTGTTTGAATAGAGAAACGGGAGTAACCGTACACGCGCATGCGTCGCACTACCTTCTCTCCCACATATTCCTATCTACCGTCTATAGTCTCTCGACACTATACGTTCTAATATCCTATAGCTCGACCAAACCGTTTCGACTGCATGTACCAATTTTCCACATCTGTCACATCATGTATTCGTTCTCAACCTTGTGTTGGTACCTACTTCCTTCAGGAGGCAAATAAATTACACACCAATTTAATTTATCACAGGAACCGACACTTTCAATTCTAATTTCATCAAAATTTTTACTTTCTTTTCTCTTATAATTTATTTGGAAACGTTATTATACGATATTAAACTTCAACTAAGTTCACATTATAACCAATTACTTCTATGTTTATGTAGTAATTCTTATTTACATAATGTTTTTTATATTTTGGTTTTTAAGTTTAACTAGGACGGGTTATATACCGGTTTGTCAGGTCCCGGCAGCACGTCAAGAAGCCACAGTCGAACCACACGGCCCGGAAATGTTGTCATTCTTTCACCATGTATGCGGCTTCTGTTGCCACGAAGTTAGGGAACTACCTTCGGTTACAACACCAGAAGAGAGGGCCGGGGACTGTGGGTTCGGGGGGAGGAAGCGAAGAGTAGTTTGGAGAAACTCGACAGGTAAGAGTTCGCCGCCGAAAAACCGGACGGGGAATTCCCCGTTACGGTGGGTCTAGAAGACCAGTGTTTTATTTTAGGAAGACTGTCTTTCCCTCGTACAGAAAAAAACATTCTGGGTGGACCGTACTAATTGGTGCCCTCAAGTGTTTGTTTCTGGTCTGTCTGTCTCTTTCATTCCTGAACAGACATGTGGTTACTATATGGTTATACCTTTTTCACACAAAAATGCAAAGCAACAGCAGGCTTATTTTACATTTGATAAATCACAAAATAAAACTCCTATGTGATTTGGTTTACACACAGAAAGGGTCTTACATTGTAGCGTTGGGCAGTAGGTTGATTACATCAAAATGATTTGGCTCATGTCCATATATTGTACGAGAGGTTGATATCATTAATATTGTGGTCTACCTAAAGCAATCCCTGACCATAGGGGTAAACTTTGAAGCAACTCATGCAACAACGTCATGCAGCATATTTAAACTTTATACTCAAGAACTGCATTTAGATACGACACTGTCCCATAATGAACATACGGGGAATAAACTTAGGTTTTTTAATCAAAGTTAAATTCATTTAACGTTACAGCACAACATGTTAATATTTATCAAACTATTCCTTACACATAAAGTATGGAGTCAATTATATAGGCAAGACAACAAAACACCTAGACTTCATAGATCAACCTCAATTAAATCCCAATAACAAAAAAATATCTGTACCTAACACCTATTGCATCATGTGATGCTGCATTTGTGGGATGTATTTTGAAACTTGAGTTTAAGCTTAACTTGGTGTACTGTATGTATATAGTAATATTTCTTCTTCAACCCACAGCTGTCAGGACAGGGTCCGTGAGGGACACAGTACTTGGTCCTAGACGCAAAAAGAAAAAGTCAGGTATATTAACAGTATTAAGTATTTTGACTGATTATAAACATTTGCATGAGTCGAATTGATTGGTATTCTAATAAATCTATCGACATGTACTTTAGCAAAGTGATTGATACTTCTTTAGTGAGTTAACAATGCTATATTGTGACTAATAACTATAACTATAACAAAAATCCAAAGGGCTTTAATTGTCTAATTCGACTAAAATACATACAGTCATAGTTGATAAGGTGGTGATGAGAATGCTAGGCAGTAAAGGAAGCAGCAGTGCAGTATTGTCTTTGGTCATCTCAGGCTCAGCAGTGGTATGGCCATTCAAACAAGCATCCCATGTTAGGACTGAGAGCAGCTTGGTTCCATTTCAATGATGTATACAGTAACTTTTGACCAGTAATAACAGTGTGGTCACTTTTCATCGTGCAAGTCTGGTTGCTACTTAAGTGTTCATAGTTGTATTTATTTTTATTTCTAATATGACTAATACTGTATGTGGAACCTGCTTTGATGTTCACAGATTGCTCCTACCACACTCGCCTAGAAACTTTCCCCATCAGGAGTGTAATAAAAGAAAGAATGAGAAAGGTTAGACGGGAATAAAAGTAATGCATAGGGTGTGCTTTATGATTTACAAACTTCCAACACAATTGTTTGCTAAATAGCTAATATGCGTTTGGTCTTTCCGAAATTAGAGATTTGTTTTCTTCTCTTGATAGGGAAAAGCAGAAATGTTGGTGGAGTGGGAGCCCTGTCCTGTATGGTATATATCTTCCAGTTACTTGGCTTCATGTCATCTGATGTAGTCCCATGTTGGAGAACAAACACATGATATTTAACAAATGCAAAACATCCAAATCTACCACCAGTCCTCTTATATATTTCACTGCTGTTATTCTGAAGCAGCTGAAGTAGTGTAGGAACAAATGATTGTTTAACTTCATTGTTGTTAATGTATGTATTTTTGTTTGTTTTTATTGTTTGTTTGAAAATGTGTTTTAATTTCTACTTTCACTTTTTCTAAATGGTGGTGGTCGTTAATAAATGGAAAATGAAACATTTATTTATATAAATTGAGTTATAAGATGATGTGTGCTTCACACATGGTTTCTGCTTTTTGGAAAGACAAAACAAGGACCTGTAACCAACATTATTCCATTCTGTTTTCAGTGGCAAGGAGTGGGCTCATTCCTGGCAGTTGAAGAATTCTCTGGAATAATGCAAACAAATTAAATCTATTATTTGAACTCCACTTTTGTTTTTGTACGTTTATTCTCTTGTTTATATGCTCCATTTGAGTCATATTTAATATTTTTCTATTAGAAATAAGATGAAAACCACCAACAAAATGCATTTGACTTTTCAGGAAAATACAGTTGAAATATTACATGATTTCAGTGATAGGAACACCATAAAGCATTACATTAAGCATATTCATGTGTGAAATCTGTTACTTTGCCATCCACTGCCTTATCTAATTTGTATAACTTTCGAAGTATAACGCTTTGGAGGTAGGCTTGCATATAATTCAATTACAGGCCTTTAAGATGATCCTGATGTGGATCACTGTGGGTTTGCTACTACATTTGAAGGCTTTTGGGGACATATTAAAATGCTTGAGAAATTAAAATGGTAGTGATTACTTTGAATTTTCTTTTTCACTTATCGAAACCCACAACTTGAGTATCAGGATGGTCTTTATCTGAAAAGTTATCCACACCTCATCACCACGTTGTCACGCCGACACTTTGTCACTTCACAGATACGGTACCCGAACTGAGATCGCCACCCGGATCTCAGGGCAAAAGTACAAATTGGTATTGTATATTTGTTTTAAACACACGTGCACAGCCCCACCTAGTGTCAGCAGGAAATAATACAAATAATAATTCCCAAAATATGCAAAAAAAATACAAAATATATTTTAAGATCATGTTTAGTCATCTGATTTGTCTGTACATTACTGTTTTAGTCTGCTTTCTTCTAATTAGTGTCCACAGTGTGCCTATTGAGCCGTGTTGAGCGATGTGGGGCAAGCCCATCTCTGCTGTTAAAATGAATGTGTACTGTAAAAACTACACTGCGCATGCTCAGAGTATTTTTCTATTCAATGTGTGCGGCAACAAAATAATCACAGTGGGGCACTGCGCTGCCATACCCACCAAACGTCATCTCATAATTCAGAGAGCTGATTGGCTGTAAGTATGTGTGCCGCGAAAAGTTTAGATGTGAAGAGGAGACGAGAGAGCAGCTTATAGCGATTCAAATCAGAAAAGTGGAAAGAAAATGAATGAAGTTGACCATATACTTCAGCTTTGGTAAGTTCATTTGATGTCATATCTTTTGTTGATCTTCTGTGTTTTGCCTATAGGCTATTGCTCTGCTGTGCTGGATCGATTGATATTGTGACCTCTCTCTCTCTATCGGAACCATGGATAGCCTACAACTATTTGTTTACATGTTTAAAAAAGCACCAGAAGCTTATATACACATTTAAGTTGTTCGTGCCCCACCACTTTTGTACACATAAAAATGCCACTGCACACAAAGTAACTACACAGTGAAGCCAGAAATATGATTCTAGTGACTTTCAAAACCTCCAGCAGATTCACAGAGAAACCCAGAGTCTGACAGAAGCTGCCCAGGGCTTGTTAGTTCTGACTGCTAACTTTACATTAATGTAAAAAGGTCCATAAACATTCCAGAGGCAAGGACCAGAAGAAAATCCATAGCACTGAGTAGAGCCAATGAACAGTGTATAAATCCTTGGCGCCTACACACATACACCATAGGCAATTTAGTCTGTCACAGAAGAAATTTGATTCAATTACCTGAAACAGTTCACAGCTTTCAGCCATAAAATGAATGGATTCTGCCCTCGATCCGACGAGCAGGAAAAAAAACATGTCTAATCTCTTTATATTTTATATTTTAAGGTGTATTATGATCAGTTTTTAAAGCAACTGTGAAAACAAATCCAGCCTTATAGCATTCCTCACAGACATCTTTGTTGGTCTCGCTGCGTCTCCCAAGTCCCGGCAGTGAGTTGAGAGATGACATTATCTACTGGTTTTCTGACATCTCTAAAAAAAGATCAAAGTTTTAAATGATTTTCCTTTTTTATGCCAGGCAGCTGAAGGCAAGTGAAAAAGAAACCCACATGGCTCTGTGAGAGAATGATGAGATCAAATATGTACTGTTGAAAAAAAAATGACACAGCAGAATCAGCGTCTATTCCTGGCTCATATTGACAAGTAATAATAACTGTTCGAGTCCCACTGCAGTCAGCATGTCGTTGTGTCCCTGGGCAAGACACTTCACCCCAAATTGCTCCTGTGGGGATTGTCCACAGTACTGAATGTATGTAAGTCGCTTTGGATAAAAGCGTCTAACAAATTACATGTAATGTAATGTAATGTAACTGTACTTTCACATATGGGAGGGGGGCTATATATTGTAAAAACACACATCTTCAACCCCGAGATGTCCAGAACAAAAGTGCCAGTCTCGCAGTTTGACCAAAGTGGGACACTGATTGTAGCTGAGCTGTCAGAAGCTTAAAGAATGACAAACCTCATGTCAGATAACAGCTTCTTCTTCCCTTTTAGAATGAGACTGAACAGGGTCTCAGCAGACTGATGATATCTGAGTTGAGGTTTTATAAAGTAAAAACGTCAGTAGGGCTGTACTTCTTGGATCAGTAAATGCATAAAAAGTTAGTTTGGTCGCTTCTCTGTGACCGGTTTAAAAGTTTGCTAACCAGCTTAACCGGCATCAATCATTATGAAAGGTTTCAACAAATTAAAAAGTATTTAAGTGTACATCAGCAACCTGTGCTGATGGTGTCACAGTGACAAGCCAACTTGCATTGTAAGTAAATAATGAGTGATATGAGGATTATAATAAAACTGGATGGATTTAAAGTGTCGCTAGTCAATTCACAACACAACGTCTAAACTTGTGACGAAAAGTAATTAGCAGCTGTTGAATCAAATAAAATACCTTGCGGTCAAATTCCGTACACCGATTCGCTGTTTTTGCTTTATATCAAACCAGTTTGAACATTTATTTTACCGGCCTAACCTGAGATTTAAAAACACAAGTTATTCAAGTTTCAAAGCATAAAACGATTTTTCCCCAGTAGAATGGATAATTTTATTGGATCAGCTACTCATCAGACGCTCTTATCTGTTACACTGTTTATCTTTCATCAAATAGGGAGGGTAGTAGCATCATGCTCTCAGGTGCCACCTTTGCATTGACCGCGAACACGCCCAGGGCATATCGTTTTTAAGAGCATTGATTGCTTCCTTTGTAATAACACAAGAGCACCTATTCACAATCTATTCATGCACAATCAAGTACAATAGGAAGTACCAAAGCCAAGATCAAACAGCCCAATAGTTTACCCCAAAAAATGTGTCCTTTAAAAAAGAGAAACTTTAGTTTCATGCTAGATGTACAGTATATCTTATAGGACTTAAGTTTGCCATGAAGTAAAGAAGTGATGTGTTGTGTCAAGAACCAACTTCACCGGACAACACCAATCATGAATGTTTATGACTGTAAATATAGTTTTATGAATGAATTCATGAATTCACTCTGCAGTAATATTACTCTTTCCTTTCTCAGTTGAAGGAAAAGAGGGTAAGTGTGTTGGCATACAGCTAACATGAGCCGGGGTGAAGTTTCATCCAGGGTTGAGATTCATTTGATAACATTTTCCAGACTCGGGGTTATAATAAAATGGTTCACTGAAATTAAAAACATTGATGCTCTTTCGCTTCCTTAAGGAATTGGGAGATGACAGCGACACAAATACCTCCAGCTGCTGCAGGAAATATGATTATTTTACATCAGGATGAACGTGAAGTAACATAAAGCTTTTTAATACAGCCATAAAGCCAACAGCAGGAGCAGGTATGGCTGGATTATATATTGGTCGCCAACACATCAGACCTAAACCCAAGAGACTCATTTCTTGCTGACAGTCATGGCGGTAATATTTTTTCCTGTAAACATGATGAGTTATTTTACCTCAAACCATGATCTTTCCCTTAAACAGGCCAACTAGGTTACAATAAGCAAAAGTCTGATACAGTATCAAATATTATGTCTGCACGAACAGTTTTACTAAACAAGAAGAGGAGCATTAAGACAATCACTTGCAATCTATATATCTATTTAACATTATCATTTTCTTCATTAGCATTCGTAAATTCAAGCGTAAGGTAGAAATCTATGCAGCAGTCTCTTGATAATACCTAAAAGTGTTGACACCTCGCAAAGGAGGCTCACGTTATGAATATTCATTTAATCAAAAAAGCCATCACTGTAATCTACGGAGTAATCAAAAGTGACTCCTGCAAAAAAAAGGAAAAAGGAATAAGGTAGTGATTGAATAATCCACAGGTTCATGAGAGGTAATAGAATGAGGGACTCTCGGGCATTTAGACAGGTCCCTTTTTTTATCAGAGTACAAACTAATTACCCGTCTGTCGCTAAACACACAGGAAGATGAAAGGCAGAACGCCAACCCCTCCTTTATTTTATTCCATCACTCACCTCATCCCCCGGCACATTAAGGCACTCAACGGCCCTAACAAGCTCTCCCAGGGCATTTGTTTTGGCTTAATGGATAGAAAATGTGTGTCTAAGTGTGTGTTGCTTGCATGTTTGCTTTTTTCCTATAATGAGCAGAGAATATTACTTACCTAGATGATTTGAAAACAGCATGTTTAACAGAAATGAGTCCTGAAATTAGGGTTTTTCCATTACCCTAATACAACCTTTGATGTGCAAATACCAACCACTACTGATGCAAGACTGCCCGCATGTGCTATAATACGTTTTTCTCTTATACTAAGAGACATTTGCATTGTACATTTTATATGGATGTCCAGTCAGTGTTGATTGTAAATGTGGTAAGTAAAGCAGTAGATAACAGGGGTTAGATAAGTGGTCATCAGTTACAGCTGTTGTCTTTACAGAACAGAATTCTCACAAAAAACAGACCATAAATAAATCCCAAGGTAAATTACCACCCACCAACAAGCAGCTGGGGGTTAAACATTGTAGCAATATATTTTTCTCTACTTCATAAATACACTCAAATCCCAGGTTGGATCTGTGTTCTAGTGAAACGGGGGGTTACGTATTGTAACCCTAGTTATATAAGCACAGGCGGAGCCCTCTACTGTATGGGTACTAACTCTTAACCATACTATGCGAGCATTAATCTACTGAGATATCTATAAAGGTAGCCGGCCCCTCGGGGCGGGCCTACCTGAATGTGTGCGCAAGCCCACCGTATATAAGGCGGCCACGCCTCCTGAATGTCATCCTACACCCTCTTCAGCGAGCGGCATAGGACAGACAGGGCCCCAAGTATGGGGCTCCGCCTGTGCTTATATAACTAGGGTTACAATACGTAACCGCCCGTTATATTTTACACAGGCTCCGCCCTCTACTATGGGTACAGTGGGTGGAGCCCTGATGCATAAACGTCCTGTCGTCCAACAACATCGACCCATCATACTGCCCCTGACCGGCTTTTGGTTAACAGCCACTGCACCGCAACTTCTTCTCCTCCGGCTGTGACCATGGAGAAGTCGGGCCGCAATTTACTTGGCTGGTAGAGCACACTCTTACCTCGTGAAGAGTATGCATGGGAAATAGTGAGGAAGGCTCCAGCCCTGCATGGGGCTTACCGTGCACCATATTTCCCGGGTCCCTAAGGGGGGGAGAACGTAAGTGCATCATGTCCCCCACTCACATACGCCTCGTGTAGAGTGTGGATGGACGATAGTGGGGAGAGTCCTCCAGCCCTGTATGGGGCTTACTGCGCACCATGTTTCCCAGGTCCCTAAGGAGCATGGGAAAACATAAGTGCATTATGTCCAAGGGGGGGGTCAGATACCTACTTCCCCCTCTCACCAGTCCTGTGTTGCCCCAGCAAGCACAGACGATGAAAATAAGCCAGGCATGTCCAAAAAATAAAACCTTACGAAGGGGCCTGTCGTAGACCAAGATGCCG
>NW_011369947.1:27423883-27427108 GCF_000735185.1 Notothenia coriiceps | reverse complement strand
GCCGCCGTGCATATGCCCTCCACACTCACGCCGTTGAACAAAGCTGTTGATACAGCCATACCACGTGTAGAGTGTGCATGGACCCCCGTGTGGAAGGCTCTCCCCGCCTGTCCTTAGGCATGTGAAATGCACTCGCAGAGCCATCCTGTCATCCCCGGATCAAAAGACAACTTGGATGCACCGACAGAGCGGTCAGCTCGGACACTCTTGGCCGAAGTCAAGGCAAGAAGCAATGCTGTCTTCCATGACAGTGCTTTCAGGGAGGAGAGCTCCAGAGGCTCAAATGGTTCTGTGACCAGAGCCTCGAGCACCAACGGCAGGTCCCATTGCGGGGAGGAGGCGTGCACTACTGGGCGCTGCCTCCTCCTGACCCCCTGCAAAAACCGCGACATAAGCGGCTGACTGAAGGCTGACCTGCCTCCAAATCCCTCATGGCAGGACGAAATGGCTGCTGCATACACCTTAATTGTGGAATGAGCCAGCCCACTGTCCACCAGTATCTGTAAGTAGGACAGAATAGAGCCCAACGTACACCATAGAGGCTCTAGACTCCTTTCTTCACACCATCGCTGGAATCCTGCCCACTTAGTCCTGTGACAGGCTGTGGTGGATCCTGCTCTTGCTGCCTGGATAGTCTGAATAACTTTGTCAGACAGTCCCTCTCAGGAGCCAAGCCTGAAGAGGTTGGCACAGAGTGGGTAACGCCCCTATTACCCTGGCCATGGCAGGCGGTGGAGCTGACTCCGTCCTGCCTGTTGATGTAAGCCACTGTGGTGCGGTTGTCGGACCTCACCAGCACATATTTGCAATGTAGTAAGGGTTTGCAGTGCTGTAGGACCAGTACTACTGCCCGTAGCTCTAGAAGGTTGATGTGCGACACAGAAAGTGCCGATTTTCTACTGAGGTCCTTGCACGCTCTCGTGGGGCCGCGGCTCTGTCATAATGCCACCTCTCTGAAACGGACATTATGGGGAAATGTGTGATTTGAGAGAGATGACTCTTACTCTGGGATAAATGCAATCGTTTTTACTGAATGCATTTTTCACACACACATCACTCTAGAACTAGAGTTACAATACGTGACCCACCGTCCTAGGGGGAAGTATAGACCTGGGCGGTGGACTTCCATGGACGTCGGACCCGGAAGTGCCCGACAACGAGAAGTCCTCGTCATCCTCCTCCCAAGGACAGGCCCTGGTCTCTAGAAGTGGCGACTTCTATAACTCGATAACTCTTTCTTCTTCTTTCAAACGTTTTACTTTCTCTGGCAGTTGTTGCTCGCTCGCTAAAGAGAAAAAGGATGGCAGTCGGGAGGCGTAGCTGCCTTATATACTATGAGCATTCAGGTAGGCTGTGTGATACATAACTGCATTAGTACCTTTTAACTAGAACTCTTAGTACAACCAATCAGGCTGTTCTCTAACGCTGTACGCACTAATGTCTACCAAAAGTAGTGCGCTATAATTCGTATACAACCTATGTAATTGTGATCCAGGACGCGCATAGCCGCCTCTTAAGAAGTCAGTTGATATATAAAGCAACACAAACTCCACAAGAAGGTGGATTGGTAAAAAAAACACAACACTTTGATGCAGGACACCATTGTTCTTGTATACATTTCTACCTGCAGACACCTGTTTTCTGATGACCCTAATGTACGTTACCTGCCTAGCAACAAATGGCAGTGAGACCAGGTTAGCAACTAGCTTGTTTACAAAGTGTAGCATTTAGCTAAAGAGGCAGCTATTTCCCTCAGGAGTTGGTGAAGACGAGACAATGTATGGAGCGTAATGTTGAGTTAATCAGGTAAACACCTACACGACTCCAAATGAATGCTAATGCTGTATATGTCGGATATGAACATAAGTGAATGTTTGCTAAGACATCATAAATATATATCTACTATATATAGATATCTACTATATAAGGCAATAATAATAATAATAATAATAATAATAATAGAATCGAAAGGCTGTTAGGGGACGCAAACCAAATCAATTAATGCAGGTTTAAAGGTTAGGTTCACATTTTTTAAAGCCTTTGCTACTATAAATACTAAAAAGGCTCTTTCCATGGCAGATACCCAACACATTTGACTGGATTCAATTAAATATTCTTCAGCTCACTTTAAAAGGACACTTTAAGTGGATCTACCGCCATTACAGAAAACCTCTTTTGTAATGTACATATGGAAATGGGAGAAACGTTTTATGAGACAAACATTTTGAAGCTAATCTAAGGACTAATAGTTCCTGTATGGTCATTTGTAATCTTGTTATCTGTTTCTTTACAAGCTCCTCCACAATCTTGTTCATCAGTTTAAACAGATAAAACTATAGGTTACTTACGTAACCCCAGTTCTCAGAGTAACATGAAATGAGATGTCTCACTATGGGATGCACCTCAACGCGTATGCAAACAGAAGCATCAATCTCATTACGCCAATCCTGATTGGCTGGTGATCTTGACGTCTACGTCAGGGAATCCACCCACCCTATAAGTGGCTTGCGCTACGACGCAGCATCATTCAAAAATAAGCACCTCTTCTCACTTCGCCTTAGCAAGAAGGGCCGTCTGGTGAGACATCTCACTTCATGTTACTCTGAGAACTTGGGTTACGTAAGTAACCTATAGTTCTCATTCATAACACTCCGTTCGATGTCTCACTATGGGATATTGAAACTCCCGTATTGCTAGACATGCTTATCTCGAAAATCACCAAAACTACCAGAACTTAACAGGTAGAACCCTGTCTCAACACGGGGCCCAGCACTGCGCGGGCCACACTTGGAGCAGAGACATCTAGCCTGTAAAAGCGGATAAAAGTGAGCGGCGAGGACCAGCTCGCTGCTGCACAAATGTCTTGGATGGAAACACCCTTGAACAAAGCCCAGGATGTAGCCAGTCCATGAGTAGAATGAGCACGCAGGCCCGTTGGTGCCTGCAAACCCTGACTAGTATTAGCCAGAGCAATCGCTTCCACAATCCAGTGGGAGTAACGGGCTTGTCCTTCTGAGGGTTAGCCCAGGATATAAAGAGATGGTCATTGCACAAAACTCTTTTGACCTGTCCATATAGGTGCGTAAAGCACGAACTGGACACAGCAAATTCGGCCGCTGTTCCTCAGAGGAACACAGCGGCGGAGGAAATGCCACAATCTCAATGGGGGGTACATGAGCCAACCACCTTAGGTATAAAGGCAGGGTTGGGCTTCAGCAACACTCT
>NW_011369947.1:27410191-27423847 GCF_000735185.1 Notothenia coriiceps | reverse complement strand
ATTAGCCACCTTTAGCTGCGCCACTCAGTGTGGTCAGTGCCAGCGGTGGGGCTAGCTAAAGTCGACCAATTAAGTTGACTTCCATATGTAGAGTAACACTGCCCGCCCACTCAGTTTCACAGGATACACACACACACACACACACACCCCCACACACACACGCACACACACGCACACACGCACGCACACACGCACGCACACACGCACGCACACACACACACACACACACACACACACACACACACACACACACACACACACACACACAAGCTCGGACAGCCACTTTCATCGGCCTTTTTCCCCCCTTTTTAATTACACTCTCTGTTTATTTAATTTATGCATTTCATTTGAATATGTGGTGCAGAACAGTGGGTATGGCTTAACTGTAGTGTCAGGATATAATTACATTTTCTCTAGTGGATAAAGACAGAGCACAGCTAACTGCATCACACACTGGGCTAATAGCTTTCTCCTTGTCTCTCTTTACCACCCCCCACATGGACTGAGGTGTACACATGGCACACACATGTCCACTCGTTTTGTTCTGTGTCATTACACAGTGCACCCATTCTTCTCACTCTCTCTCCTTCTGCATTATGTGTGTATTCATTCAAATAGCCTGGATAAATCCTTTCAGTGACACTCAAACTGGCAAATTCCCTCGAATCTAATTGACCTCAAGATTTAGCTAATGTCTTGGAGTCCCTCTGCAGTGTGTGTTCAGAGAACACTGATGGGGGCCGTATACACATATGGACACATTGATGTTGAATTAAATATACAAAATCCAATGTTGCGTAGCAATGTTAAGATGGAGAATCCAGAGAGAATGTGTACACTCTGCATACTTTTGTAAAATAGGCACATTTGTCTATTGTTTTGTTTATTATGTTAACATCCACTGAGTGTAATACAAACAGCAATGTGTAAAAGTGTCCTGTGTATATACAGGTGGAATATCAAAGCTGCTCCATGAACCCATCTGGAAACCAGGCCTCATAAGGGAGCAGGGCTTTATAGAACCACCATACAGTAGGTTAGGAAAGCTCACTCAACTTTATGTTTAAAAATTGCAACAGCATATTTGTTTTATTGAGTTGCATCATTAGAGGGCATACTCATTGTGACTTATTGCAACGGGTTTGATGTCTTTATATAAAGGCTGCTTTCATATTCTCAGAGGACAGAAGAATTGGCTCTCTTTGCCCAGAATTTAAAGCAAACATTATGAATGTGTCCAACTGGTGTGTTTGTATTGCTCTGGGGCTCCGGAATGGCTTCAGCTGCCTTAGGTGTACTCTTAAATGTTTGTTTCTGCACTTACAGTCATAAATACCCCCCCCTCCCCCCCGACGACGACGACGACGACGACGACGACGACGACGACGACGACGACGACGACGCGCGCGCGCGCGCCCGGGGGGGGGGGGGTCAGAGCAAACGTTAGGACGTAATCACGCTTCAAATATTTGAGAAGGCACAAGGACACGAGACCAGGAATTATTATAATTTAAGAGATTTTTATAATTATTTGTATTTTATTACTGTGTACCTATTATATTAATTTATTCATATTTTGCTTTTTTAAATTATTTTTCACCATTGCTGATGTAAAAAAAACACTTTTTAATTTGTAAATAATATTTTATGGCATGTTTTTTGTCTTTGGGGTCAAGAGACAGAGCACACATTACACCTTAGTCACGCTTAAAATATTTGAGGAGGCTACGAGATCGAGACCAGGAATTATTATAATTTTAGAAAAAAAAATTACGAGTTTTTTTACATTACTGTGTACTTTTTATATTTATTTATTAATACATATGTTATTGTTTTTCACCATTGCTCATTCCTCATGTAAAATGTACTTTATGTTTTTTTGTCTTTTAACTTGTAAACAATGGATAAAATGAACCAATTATTCAACGTAAAAAAAAAAATAGGAGAACAATCTGAGAAATTATTTAATCGCCGAATCGTCATAAAATGGTCGTAATATCTTAGTAGTTTATTTCCTCCATTTAGATAATAAAAAAAACACAAATTCTCAACATAATCTACTTTGTAATTTGTCAGGGTGTTAAAATGATCCAACGGTTTTATTTGTCATTCGCACAAAAGCTACAGCGCAGTTTTTGCAAATGACAATCTGCAGTGTCATGTTCCTCCAACAGGTCACAATAACACATTTAACCCTGACATGCCCTTAGAGTGGCTGGACCCTACACTCGTCCATAAGTGGGTCAAAAAGGACCCGTACTAGAATGATATGTTTTTATGCCATTGTCGTCATTTTGGTTAAGAAAAATCACTTTTTTGGTTCACACTAGAAATATTTTATATTTCATTTTTGACTATTTATAATTTTAGACATTTCTTTTAGATTTTGAAAGAAAAACGAAATCCCATAGGAAATGCATGCAGGTCATTTTTGACCCACTTATGGGAGCTTGGGGTAGAAATACAAAAACTACAATTTCTTAAAATGTAAATTTAAAATTTGAATGGCATGATATCCAAAACATGTTTTTTGAGGAATAGCTGGAGAATGAAATGATAAAAAAATGTAATTTCAAAGATACTCTAAGAAAACCACCGGGTCAACAAAGACCCACTTATGCATCTAAGGGGTAGAAAAACAATAGTTAACCGTGCAAAAGACTTAACGGTGCAGGTGAGTCGCACCAACAGACAGAATGCCTTTAAATGACAGATGCCGGTTCAGATGCATACAATTCAAACTGTTATGCTTTCATTCCTCTCCAAGTAAATCACATGTGAAGAACTCTTTAAATGGTATCTGTAAAAATGTCTGGTATTTATGATTACATAACGAATGCTTAACGTACCACACGTGCCTCTTAAAGGTACAGGAGAATCAACATTGTGGATGTTATCGCTAAATGGGTTGTAATTATGAACGTGGTCTTTTAAAATGTGATTTCTTGTCGCTGATCGCTCATATGTAGTTTATTTGATATACATTGAACTGTGTTTATTTCCTGTTTCACATATCTCCTGGGTTTTAAAGCAGTCCGTCAAACAGGGAGAGACTGCTCTCGTCTGAGATGCACCTGTATTTATGATTGACAGTAATTGGACGGCTGTACCTAGTGTTGACAGACAATGAAGTGTTTGAAGAGTGAAGCACTTTAATGATAAACCTGAAATCACAATGACAGAGAGTGTCTACCAGACGACAGAGAAGAAGGATTTGTGTTCACAGCTAGACTTTCAGCAGTAAACAAAACAAAAGTGGCTCGTAGATGCAGAGGTAGAGGTTTTTCAGATTCATTGTAAAAAGATATTATCTCTTAGTCTTTGCAGTGCAGTGTTGAGAAGTTAGAAAGATATTATCTCTTTGCAGTGCAGTGTGAACTTTTCACTTTAACGCTCGGCTGAAAATGCAAAGTGAAGTTGTTGGTTTTTTGGGGTTGTTGAATCGATTGATACCTCCGAAGTCTGGAAACACTTAGCACTTATTCATTGTTTTTATTATTTTTGTCTTTTTAACAGAGGAATGAATTACCCAGGTGTAAACTTTGTTGATTTTTAACTAGGGACGCGCCGATCGATCGGCCGGTGCTCTCTAAAAATGCAGATCGCGAGAGCTGATCGCATGACGTAAAATACATGACACTTTTCTCTGTGCCCGGCAAAACAAGCTCGCCAAAATGGCTTCACCGGTCTGGCAGTATTTTAAGGTGTCCGAAAAAGGCAGTAAAATAGCGGTTTGCAACGTGTGTGAAGCAGAAACCCTTCAGCTCCGCCCGCTGTGACGGACCGGTAAGCGGAGCAACACACACTGAGAGTTAGACCTAACACACTAGCTATTTGATCTGCCTCTGGAACAAGCTAAACTAGTTATACATATATTTATTCTTCACTGTCGGGTCACTCATTACTGGATCAGTGAGCTGCATGAGATACCGGCCGTTTCTCAATCGCGAGGATGCTTGCTTGGTAGCACATAACTTCCGAGTCACTTCCTTCAGAAGCTAGGCAAGAATCCTTCCTGGCATTCGGAAAACGAAGAGTGGAACAGGCTAGCAAGTGTGCAGGTGTGCGTCATATGAGAGGCCCCGCCTTACATTTTCCGCCACGGATCTGGGGAAATTGGTCTGTGCGCAAAGCATTGTGGGGATTTGAAGGACGCGAAATCTACCCAAGTGCAGCCTCGAAATTACCCCCAAACCAAGGATGCGGCCTCGGTGGAATTCCAAGTATGCTGGAGATTGGAACAGTCCTTCGGCGGCACTCGATGACGTAGCATCCTTGAAATGTTGGCTTGGAAGCCAGTTTCCTCGAGATTGAGAAACGGCCACTGACAGGCTCCCGTGTTATTATCCAAAGTTAATGTAAACTTGAATAATGCACTAAATTTGAATGTAATAATTATGTTGTTTGTTGTTTGTGGAAGCGCCAGTGAAGGAGCCCCATTAACTGAGTTTTAAACAGCACTTTAAATGGAAGATCCCCATAGGCCCCATAGGCCCCAAAATTGGCGATCGGAGCGTCCCTATTTTTAACTATTTGGTGTTTTCTTTTAACTTGAAATGCTTTGCACATTACGTCACATGCTTGCTTTACATGAAGGTGACTCTAAATGAAGTTTCCTACAGCTGCAACAAAGAGGAAGTGAAAGCAGAAATGCCTTTATGCTGCAGGAGAGTATCAGCGATCATACCTGACGACTTTACAGTCCTTACAGGTGACGTGAAGCTGGAACATATCCCGACACTCCACATGCTCGATGAGCTGAAGAGGAACCTGTGGAGAGAGAGAGAGAGAGAGAGAGAGGACTCAGACAGATGTTTTATATCTAATAGATGGGAAATGTACCAAACACACACATGCAGTCAGTAAAAGTAGTGCGTGACTGCAAATCCATGGAGCAGATTAGTGATGCCTTCATGCTAAAAAACATTTAATTTCAGCCATGTTGTGCAAACAGTCCCACAGACGACTTGCCCAGGTGTCCCATCTCCCTGAACTCTGTTAGTACACATCATCTTCTTCACTTTCAAGTTTCAAGGCGTTATTGTGATTAGCACATTAGCTACAGTGTAGATCACAGGTCACAGGCTCCTCCAACACAGCAACATGAATATATATAGGACAGAGAACAAATAAAACTGATTAAATAGTGCAAGAGAATGTTTTGAGTGTGAGAGTGTATCTGTGCTGCATTTCCCTTCTGGCTCAGAGCTGCAGTGTTATCTGTTAAAAGGCAAATAGCGTCCCAACACAGAGAGGTGCTATGTGCTTATGACTTAAGAGCATACTTTGAATACTGCAGAGAGAGAGCTGCTTGTGACTGAGCTCTGATAATGAGCAGCGTTCAGAGAGGCGTTCAATGACAGGGTCGCTGCCTGATGGGAGCTTTTGTAAAAGTTGCATAAAGATGATTGGCAGCTTTATTATTAGGGCTGCACAATATATTGTTTGTTTAACAGAAAGTTGCATAATATAAACACATCGAGAAAAAACTGCTTTATTGCACCCAGAGATTCTTTTAGTCACTTTATTGGTCAAATAGATTTTAAAATGCAACTTTATTATGTTAGCTGCCTTTATATGGCCTATGGATTGGTGCAGGAATGAGTCCTAAAACACATGAACTAGTCAGCATTTTAGCACTTCCCATCCCCTGGTCTGGAGGTCAATGGTTTTCTGAATGTGTTTTTGGTTGTTAGCCTGTCTGTGGTTAACACAAGCTGAAGAGATTTTAACGTTCTGTTCTACGACATAAAATAAGTCAGTCAATACCCCACTGGTGGATTTAAAAACGGCATTTGATAACAAGTGTCTAAATGAAACGACTAAACGTCATCACGCCCAACATCAGCCACCTTTAGCTTAGCGGTAGTGACGTGAAGTCATGTGACCGTGCTGTAGTTCTTTAATCCCAACATTAGCCACCTTTAGCTTAGCGGTGGTGACGTGAAGTCATGTGACCGTGCTGTAGTTCCTTTATAGCCCAACATTAGCCTCCTTTAGCTAAGTGGTGGTGACGTGAAGTCATGTGACCGTGCTGTAGTTCCTTTATAGCCCAACATTAGCCACCTTTAGCTTAGCGGTGTGTGACCTGAAGTCATGTGACCGTGCTGTAGTTCCTTTATAGCCCAACATTAGCCACCTTTAGCTTAGCGGGGGTGACCTGAAGTCATGTGACCGTGCTGTAATTCCTTTATAGCCCAACATTAGCCACCTTTAGCTTAGCGGGGGTGACCTGAAGTCATGTGACCATGCTGTAGTTCCTTTATAGCCCAACATTAGCTTTTTACTTGTTCTTGTTCACTTTACTTGTACTTGTTTTATTTCCTGCAATAAGCAAAAAGTCAAATGGAAACATTTTAGTCTTTTTGCTGAGGGAGCCTTTGCGTGGCTAACTTCAGGGTTAGTCTACAAAAACCCATCATCACGGCACCTCTCTATCGAATGATCTTAGTGGATATTTCTTCACACTCACTTCTGTGCTACATACTGTAATCAGCAGCTGGTGTTAAACAGGCTGAACGAGCAGACTCTACTCCTCCAGACACACACACATTACACACTGAAGACACACACTCCACTCCGTGCAGCTCTGCGGGGTTACTTACTGACACTTCACAACAACAACTCTATTCAAAACAAAACACAGAGAACAATAGTGAAAGTGATGCTGGCCTGTACGTAACTATTCTCTGTGTGTGTGTGTGTGTGTGTGTGTGTGTGTGTGTGTGTGTGTGTGTGTGTGTGTGTGTGTGTGTGTGTGTGTGTGTGTGTGTGTGTGTGTGTGTGTGTGTCATCACAGCACAGTCCGGATGTGTGAGCATCATGCAGCCACAATTTAATCTACATCCCTAATCTGGCCACTGTCAAAATTCTTGACAGTTAACAAACTCGCTTTCTGCGTCACCACCCACCCAACCCCCATCTGTGAACTCTGACAACTCCTTTATAAACCCGTCCAAATATGTGTGAGGAGAACGATGGCTGTGTGATGTGAGCCAATAGCCAGAGGCTCGTTAAAGTCCAATTAATTTCAGCAGGAAGGAACAGGAAACAAACTAAGGGATGCACCCATCAGGACCGCTTAATATGTCCTATATATGAGAGGGTTTGTGAACTAAACAATGACATGTGATTATACAGAAGGCATGTTGGATCTGGTACCTGTTCCAGTTTTCCAAATACACAAAGTAACTGAAATAAAATCACCACAAAAATTGAGGTTGACGTAAAAATGAAGGGCTCTCTAGCTGATATTATACGTCAGTTTTGATACCAATACAGAACCAAAAATCGTTTTGACACCTCAACTGAAACAGAAGACTCACAACTTTACATTTGCTTGAATTAGATATTCTAAAAATGTTCAAATTCAAATCAGGATTTAATCAGAAGAAAAAAAAGGTATTTATCTTATGCTCAGAGCTCTGTACTCAGGAATGAGTCCTTAAACCTGTTGAATACGTTTATTTATATTTTTCAAGATGCCTAAAATAAGGAGTGTAGTTAACACAATCTTCACAGGTTTTTTTGTAAGCAACCATTTTAGAGCTGTTTAATATCTACTGGTTTTCCCTTGAGATGTATTGAAAACAACAAACATGGAGGATATCACCAGCCTCTGTTCGTGTATGAAATAAGTTCCCCAATCTTTAAAAGGGAAGGAAATGAAACAGTCGAAGCTTTTTCTGTCGCGCAAGATTTGACATTGCACAACTTTCCTGTTTACAGCAGAGACGTTTGGTCATCTCAACATATCCCATATCAAAAGGTACTGAAACATTTCTTAGTCCAACAGTAGAAACACTTGAGTTAGAGCTGCCTGTAAATAAAGCATGAGAGAAAGCCGGATACAGGGTGTTTCTCAATGTCTGTATAAATGTGGCGTGGCACGAGGCTGTAATAAATCCTATGGCCAGTCTGATGTGAGGAGTATAAGAACACTTTGAAGTAAAAAAAGATAACTCGGAGAACATATTTGAGGGGGCAAACATGAGGATGTTTTTATTATTTGTAGAGAGAGAGAGAGAGAGAGAGAAGCCACCCTGGGGTGACAAAGCTCTCTCTTTCTCAACGTGGAGAAAAAAGAGAGAGAGAGTGTGATGCTTCCCCTGTGGAACAAATGCAACCACGGCAACAGCGAGAAAGGAGGAAGAGGAGGGAGAGGAAAGAAAGAGAGAGGAGGGAGAGGAGGAAGGATAGGAGGAAGAGGAGGGACAGGAGGAAGGGGAGATAGCGGAGGGAGAAGAACAGCAGAAGTCAGGAGGCCCTGCTGCCACTGAGGACAGATCACCGGCTCTGACTCGTTCCATTTACAAAACATTACCAGAAACTTCCGCTGAGTTTTGAGAGACACTCACGTTGACGATGGACTCTTTGAATTTGATGTGCAGGCGGTAGTTGGACATGGCGATGATGGCGTCCTCCGCCCGCCCCACGTACTCCGTGAACTCCCCGTGAAGCTCAGGAAACGGCACCTAGCAACAGCAAGAGATAAAGCATTCAGACACTCAGATCAGCTGTCATGATAACTGCTGCAGGAAACACACGGACATCATGACTATACGTACGGTACGTTCACACAGGACCAAATGCACGTCGCCATTACAAGTAAAGTCAATGATAAGATGAAAATAGACGCCAATCACAACAGAGCCGGACAGCTAACCAATCAGAACGGACTGGGCTCTGGTTTCAGACAGAGGGTGAATTGTGCTGCAGCACAGGCAGTATGAGAACAATAAAGAGCTTTTTGAACATTGAAGCATGGAGACATGTCCCAGTAGAGACACTACATACTGATATACACCTGAACATCAGCTGGAGAGGACTCTTTAAAGTAGAGACACTACATACTGATATACACCTGAACATCAGCAGGAGAGGACTCTTTAAAGTAGAGACACTACATACTGATATACACCTGAACATCAGCTGGAGAGGACTCTTTAAAGTAGAGACACTACATACTGATATATACCTGAACATCATCAGGAGGGGACTCTTTAAAGTAGAGACAATACATACTGATATACACCTGAACATCATCAGGAGGGGACTCTTTAAAGTAGAGACACTACATACTGATATACACCTAGAACTATCAGCGAGGGAGGGGACTTACTTTAAAGTAGAAACACTACATACTGATATACACCTGAACATCAGCTGGAGAGGACTCTTTAAAGTAGAGACACTACATACTGATATACACCTGAACATCAGCTGGAGAGGACTCTTTAAAGTAGAGACACTACATACTGATATACACCTGAACATCAGCAGGAGAGGACTCTTTAAAGTAGAGACACTACATACTGATATACACCTGAACATCAGCAGGAGAGGACTCTTTAAAGTAGAGACACTACATACTGATATACACCTGAACATCAGCAGGAGAGGACTCTTTAAAGTAGAGACACTACATACTGATATACACCTGAACATCAGCAGGAGAGGACTCNCTCCGTTGTGTCCGTTCGGTCGCGTCTCAGTGTGTGTGTGTGTGTGTGTGTGTGTGTGTGTGTGTGTGTGTGTGTGTGTGTGTGTGAGTGAGAGCTGCGGACAGACAGGTCTCAGTTGGTTTGGTTTCCTCTGCTTACTTTTAATACTTGAAAATAAAACTTTTGGCCCTTAATTTATTTTCCTCATTGTAGCGACCAGAGAGAGGGGCGGATATATCCAGTCTCTGATAGTGTTACGTTATTATGAGAGTGCTCTGTTTGATTCTGAAATTGTATATATAATATACATGTATATATATATATGTGTGTGTGTGTGTGTGTGTCCGCATCTGTAGCCTGTTATTGTCTCATTATACCGCACTGTGAATGAATCAAAAGTAAATATATAAGTGGTCATGAACACATCTGTCCATGAGACAGAGGGCTGCTGTGCCTCCTGTCATCATTAATGGACGTCTCTTTAAAATTACCGCTCAGAGGAGAGGAGTTCTCATTTCTCTAACCGCCTGCTGCTTCCCCTCCTCTCTCCTCGGTTCCCCTCCTCGGCTCCTCCGCTCACATCTCTTGTGGGCGGGACTAAGTCTCGAGGATAGGAGTCGAGGAGGGGAGTTAGAGAAATGAGAAAGGGCCAGGGAGAAAGACCAGACAATACACAGGGAGGAAAACATGACAAGGAGAACAGAAAAACACCCACTACCAGACACACAAAACAAAAAACGGGACACAACACAAGAATCGTGACATTTTCATAGCAAGGGCAAGGCAAAGAGGGGCAAAACTATCCCTTTAATCTTAATATGGCAACAAATATAGATTAGTTTTGCATCGTTTATGTGTAACATCAGTTGTGATGGGTGCACGCCAGTAAAAAGGCCTCCTCCAAATAAAGAACACCATCAGTTCCCTTTGAACAGTAAGGAGAGTCCAAAGTTGAAGCTTTTCGTCTCTGAGCGTTTGATTGTGTTCTCCTGCGTCGTATTTCCTCTCCTTTATTTTCCTCACCTGTCTGTTTTGATTTCTGTTATTCAGCCGGCTGGCTTTCCTCTGAGTAATTCTGTCCCCTGGCACCTTCCTCTGTTTATCTTCAAATCTCTCTTATCCTTTCACTGCAGACAGAGTTGTATCTTCAAACACTGAAACTGTTTCAGTAATGTAGAAAGGGAACCCTGTGTCCATTTTTTGAAGTATTGTGAAGGGCTTGAACGGGATTCTTGGAACATAGGGTTATGAAAGTGAGCACCAAAGCTCACATACATCCAGTACGGCATTGGCTCAGTCCGTAGGGGCTTGGACTGTGAGCCGTAGGGTCGCCGGTTCAAGTCCCCGACCAGACCTAAAATATGGAGTGTGGACTGCTGCTTGGAGAGGTCCCAGTTCACCTCCTGCCCTGTCGTGGTGCCCTTGAGCAAGGCACCGGACACCCCCCTTCCCCCCTCACTCCAATTGCTCCCCGGGCGCTGTACAATAGCTGCCCACTGCTCCTAGTACTAGACTCCTGGTACTAGGATGGGTTAAAAGCAGAGAACACATTTCACTGTGTGGGCTGTGTGCTCTGCATGTGAGACCATTAAAGAGGGTTTCATCCCTCCCTGTTAGGGCTTGGAGAAACGTCCATAATCTTCTGTCATCATGTAGGAAATGTCCTATTGTGCTGACAACATATATCATGTCTTCTAGTGAGTCGATAAATAAATAGTCTTAATGAAATAATCACATGGCTTTTGTTGGATATTCTTGTGTGAACTATTTAGTGAACAAGTCAATGTTTATAGGCCTAGCTTTTATTGCGATACAAACTATATTGAAAACTAAATAGACATGTTGACATCGTAACGCCCTGCCCTAGACAGTGGCAAAACATATTTTTGAAAGGACAACAATGTTGTTTACTGCATTTATGTCTTAGACAATATGTCGTAGTTTAGTGAGAGGCCTACAGAAAGGTTTTCAGGCCTGCAGCCTCCACTCAGAGCACAGATTACTGCATGTTCTCTGTTTAGTTTCTCCTCAGATTAGTTCAAAATTGAGCAGGGAAATTAAATCTGCACTGAGCGGAGAGCTGGGTCCAGATGTAATATGGATAGTACGCAATATTAAGATAGGAAACACAGAGTCTGATCAGAGCCTCAGTTCTTTAGAAAAAAGGAGATCATCATAGAAATATGATCTCCAGCAGCACAGGATGTCGCAGAAACACCCGCTATATGCTATACATGCAGTCGGTGGAAATCAGTTTTATTCCTTACTTCCAAGATTATGTTCATGTTGAAAATGATAACCATAGCTAAGGAGAATGAAAAACATTTACAATATTTACGTGAGACGTTCACTAATAATTGCGCTTTTCCACTGCAGCCCCGGCCCGCTTAAACCGTGCTGCTACGTGCCGCTACGTGCTGCTACGTGCCGCTACGTGCCGCTACGTGCTGCTACGTGCTGCTTGTTGCTTTTCCACTAGGGCTAGTTCCGGCTCAGGGCTACTTTTTCACCTTTTTTCTGGCCCTCCAAAATCAAGGTTCTTACCGGGCCAACAACCGGGCTAAATGTGCTAAACCAGTGACGTAAACACTCTCGACTGCTGAATGGTCAGAGAGAATCGCTGGCAAGGGGGCTACAACTACAACACAATGAACATATTTTACCGTGATTTAATTGTAATACACGTTTCAAAATGATACCGGTCTGCAGACGGCAGTCGAAAAACCTTTTAAAATGTGTGTTTTCTGAATGGAGATCAGGCTAAGCTAACGCAGTAAATGCTCCGACCGTCCACACTCACAACAACGGCCTACAGACATAAATAAACTAGCGACTGTATTCTCCATGACACAGACAGTCTGTGGTTTGTACTTGTTTAACTTTTGTCTAGTTTCTGGACAGATATGAGGAGCTGTGAGCTCTGAGTGCTAACAGCTGACTTTTTTTCGAACAATATTTAAATATGTTTATAAGATGAGACCTCCACGAAGCCACCAAAACTATGTGTTGGTATTTTGACACCAAAGGACAAATTAAATCTGCACTGCTAAAGGACAGAAGGCAGAAAAACGAGGCGAGTAAAGAGGGTTGTCTCACTGGGCGGAGTGCAGGACAGGAGGAAGAAGAGGAGGAAGAGGAGGAGGTCTGGAGGGCAGGGCCTGAAGGAGAGGGAGAAGGAGAAGGAGCCATCTTGGCTGGAGGACACTGCCTGGGGGGCTGAGGGGTCGCTGGAGACTGCAGGGAGGAAAGAGGAAACAAAGACACACAGAGAGCAGAAGGACATCAGAGAGAGTGGGAGAGGAAGGGAAATCAATGCACACACCTCACAACACACACAGATAGGTGAAGGTGAGGCAGAGGAGGTGGATGGAGGGAGGAGAGCGGGACAACATAAGGAATGGAAGAGAAGAGGTCATGACAGCAGGAGGGAATCAAGGAAGTGGCAGCATGTTGAAGAGTGGAACAGAGACAGGCTGCGGAGTCATGAAGGACCTGTTCCTCTACAGAAGCTAACGTAGGGGCGGCTTCACCAAAGCATGACGCCTAGTTGGAGGAAAGTGCAACAAAAAAAAGGAACTGCATTTTGAAAAATGGAAGTAAATGATTCGACTTTAAGCTAAATCTATTCGGCAGATTAAAGTCTGTTGGAGGATTCTATTAAAAGTGAGACAGGACGGATTGAGATTATCTTGAAAAGTGTGACTTTCCTCAGAAGTTAGTCTGCTGTCAGGCAGCGAAGAATGAACGTAATGAACTGATGAATGAGTTGAGAAATAAAACCATATCAGACTTAACGCCATGTCTGAAATCCCCTGTGGTTAGGAAACGAGTTTCTACAGTAAAGAGGGCCGTTAAAGTCAAGAGGTCTTCACACAAGACATGTCAAACTTTGCAGTAGAAACAATAAAGTCTATTAGATTCATTAAGGTGGATTCAGAAAATATGTTACGACTCATGTTTGTTTAAATGCATATTACTAGGCACGAGAGCAGAAGGGTTTGGCAACTGAGTGACAACTGCCACACACACACACACAGTTCCTGTCTATGGGCCAAGAGGGCCTTCTCCTAGACCTCTGACACACAGTGTTACATTCATCATACACACATTTCACATGTTATGCTACACAGAAGAGAGAACACACACACACACACACACACACACACACACACACACACACACACACACACACACACACACACTTTGTCACTCC
>NW_011369947.1:27394287-27410146 GCF_000735185.1 Notothenia coriiceps | reverse complement strand
GTGTGCCTTGGCAGTCGGAACTATATCGGAACTAAAGTGGGAAAAGTACTGCGGTGTGAACGCGGCTAAGCTGAATTTCTCCAAGAGGAGGAAAATAATAAGTTTTATTTTGTCTATGAAACCATGTGACTCACCTTGAGAAGCCTCGATCACCCCCTTTACTGAAAGAGAGAGAGAAACAAAGATATTTCATCAGAACAACATACAGACTTTTCTGGATAAAAGGTGTTAGAGTGCGAGGACATGTTGAGGTACCTTAAATCGTCAGCACCCAGGTTATCGAAGAAGGACTTGGTCTTGTCGTAGTAAGTGTTGGACGTAGCCTCGTCATCTTCGTTGGTGGTGGTGGTGGTGCTGGCGGCGGTGGTGGTGGTGGTGGTGCCCTCGCTGGCCGGATGTTCTGCTGACTCTGCAGCTTCCTCTCCATTCAGAGACTTCTCAATCTTGTCATCTGTTGGAGAAGAGTTAGTTAGAAACGGCTTGAAAGACGACTAAAGAAACTGATTATTGGAGATGTATTGCTATAAGCACTTACATAAAACATCTCAAACCTTAAAGTATATCAAGGTTTTACATCTAATCATGTATTTGTACTGTAGATTTACTTCTGGTTGCTAAGAGGTTATCATCTTAGGTTAAGCACATATTCATAAATGCCATATTTCTTGTGTTATTCCCTCAAACATTTGGAGTGATGCATGTTGTCCCGATCAGTGAATCTGTGTTTTAGACCAAAAGAGTTAAGTGTTATTCAGAGTCCTGCATAACGGGTGACCCGCAAAAAAAGTGATTTGCAGGTGGTACGCTTTTTTCCGGGTTCGGTTCTGGGTAAAACAAAGATGATGCGGGTCGGGTCGCGGGTGTTGCATATAAAATATATTAAAATAATAATAATTTAGTTTAATGTTTAAATCCTCAGATCTCTCCCCCGCGGGACCGAGCATAATCATAACCTCTGCAGCGCATCTATCTGCTGCTGAGCGCGCCACATTCAAAATGGCTGAGGTGAAGCTCTCTAGCGGAGAATACAGCATTTTCAATAACTCTTCGTCAAGAGCGAAATCCAACGTCTGGGAGGCTTTTGGTGTCATCCTAGATGCAGAAAATAACCAACATCCCATGCTTTTTGAGACAAATATGCAATGCGTGTGTTAATAATTGCACGTTTTCACTGCTCATATATAAGCGAGTTTGGGTCGGGTCGCGGAACTAATTGGCAATATGTGCGGGTTCGGTATTGGACGTCGCGGGTGCGGGGCGGGTCTTGAAAAACAGACCCGTGGAATGGTTGAAAATGGTTTATTTTAACATGGAACAGGAAAATAAGGTCTGCATATGAAACATGTTGTGCCTATCTAAAACAAATCCAATAGTTGGCTTACTAGCTTCTACACGCTAAAGCAACTAAAATCTCTCACCAGCAAAATACATCGACAGTTAAATGCCAATTTACGTTTCATTACTATACCATACAGTATGTATTATCATTATAGTATTGCTATTTCGCCGATTAGATAAAATATAAATTATATTTGATGCAACTTTAGTTCCCATGAATTTTCCAAAACTTTGGGAAAGATATTGTTTTCCATAACTTTCTCAGGACCTGGAATTTGCATTTTTGAATTTCCATGACTTTTCCAGGTTTTCAATGACCGTAAGAACCCTGTAGTCAGCTTGCTGTCTTTACCCCTGACAGTACTCAGGCGTGTTGCAGCCGTACCTTTCAGTTTGAGTTTGTTCTGCAGCTCTTTGTCGATCTCATCCTTGTTGAACTGAGCGTTGGCGGTCTCAAAGTCGAAGTCTTCTTCAAACTTCATGGCACCGTCCCGACGTACGTTCATTCGGCCTCTGCTGCGGTTCCCTCTGCCGCGCCCACGGCGGTTAGACTGCAGACCAGCTGAGGAACCACAAATACATCCAATAAACCCAACTGTGCAGTCACAGACATCGGGACATGGTTAAGCTTCATCTAACAGAACAGGGTTTATTACAAATAGGCAGTGTAGGAATTGCTGTCATTTCAATACATTATCCCCAAATGGTCATTCAAAAAATTAATTAATTAAAAAACAACAACTAGTAAGGTCATCAAAATGTCCCTCTTCTGCCGTCAGTGACTGGCTGAAGTCTAGACATATGCAGGACAGGTTTCTTCCCCTTTAAGCTGATTGCCAGCCCTTTAATCTCATTAATCCATCCAATGTGTTGGAAGACAGAAGCAGAAATACATTAAAAAACATGTTTTAAATGCTCTGCAGACATGAGGTGATGGAATGGAAATATAATACTAATAAAATAGATAACTCAACATTAAAAATGTAAAGAATCACCATTTTCAGAGGGAATCAATGTTGCATTAAATTCATTCAAGCTGTAGCTCTACTCACCATTGTAGCGCTTGTTTGGGTCTCGGTTCTCCATCGCACCGTGTTCATGCTCAGGCTGAGACACCGTCTGAACCTCAGGAGCTGAGCAGCAAAAGAAAACGTGATGAGGAAATGATTTACCGAGGTATACATTAACACGACACCAAACACTGCATAATGGTGATGGGAATTACGGCTCTTTGAAGGGAGCCGGATCTTATGGCTCCGCTCCTTTCTGAGAGCCGCTCACAAGAGGGGGCGGGGTTAATAGGTTTATCTGCTATCACCAGGATAATGATTGACTGTAATGCCAGAAACCTACTTTTACTCACAGAAAATGTATAACTTGCATCTCTCGGCCAGCCAAACTACTACTCAAGCAGCACGCGTTATGCCATCATCTACGGCAACTTTGCATTCAGGAAAACAAGTTCCCGTGAAGGCAACGATAAAAAGAACGGCTCTTTGGTACGACTCGGTTCCCTTCGTTCGTACCAAAGAGCCGTTCAAAAGGATCGGATCGTTCGCAAACATAACATCGCATAAACTGAGCAGACTTCAATCTTTGATGAAATGAAGCAGAGACGTCGAGCAGGTGTCCTTACCGCGTCTCTGCTCCAGGAGGTCGGGGGGCTTCTGGATGCCTGCGCTGCTGCTGGTGGGTCGGGGGGCCGCAATGGGCTGAGGCCTCTGACCCACAGGAGCAGGGGGGGCGGGGGCAGAAGAGGGGGGGGCCTGCACTGCCTGCTCCAGGATGGGACGTTTTTTCAACGAGTCCATTTCGGGGCTGGCGCGTCCTGTGGGAAACAAATTAAGTACAAACGTTTAGATTTGGGAATTTAGATTTTTCTCAAACATTCCAGACAAATATTACCTAAAAAATAAATAACTTCTGTCGGCCTGTCACTTAAATTAGGCAATCGCCCCCGAAAAAATGGGTCATGTTATCACGTGGGAACCATTTTCACAGTTTCTGGTGCATCCTGTGAATCCAGGAAGATAAGGCAGTTATTTTGAATAAGATCGACTCCTTACCTCCAGCAGATCCATACGGCTGAGATGCCAGGGGGGTGACTCCAAACTGGCTGTAGGAGGCAGGAGGGGCCTTGCTGAGCGGAGCGTAGGGCCCCGGGGCCTGGAAGGAGGGCGGCGGGGCAACATTGGCGGATCCAAGCGACGACTAGAAAAAAAAACAAACACATTGAATGAAAAAAAAAAAAAGAAAACAAAAAGCTTGTTGGAGACAGTGGCGTGCAAATACGTTTATTGAAACCATTAGAAATACTAAGTACAAAGGTAGGGGATTTTGTAAAACACATTTTGACTATGAGGTTGTGTTTTATTTTACCCATAATACACTGCTACTCAGGTTTCAGCAAAAAGCCAACTAAGAACAGGGAAGGGTTTAAATCCTCAGTGTCAATAAAATGTTTGCATCAACATAATATCAGTTTAGTTTTGGAACTCTGTTGTAGGTGCAAATATTCATGCGCAAAGTCACTCTACACCTTAAAGTGAAACTTATGAGCTACAATGTGACTGGTTCTGTTGTTAACTTATTACGATTATATTGTTTTGTCCTGGCATTAGAAGCACAGGCGTGATCAATAACATTAGTCAGTGCAGGCAGCATTATAATCAGGTGAGCCAGTTCAGAACCCTGGTGCACTGAGACTGTAATGACTAATGACAGGAGCAGAGGCATCATTAAATGTTATCAGATACACCTGTGCCTTTCCCACTGTGACAAGTCTGGGTGCGTTACAGGGGGAAAAATAAAACGTTTTGGGCCAGAGTAGGGCTTGTTTTGCTGCATAATGCTTTTCACAGCCATGTTTCTGAAAAAGAAAAAAACGTACCAAACTAATTTTAAGTTGTCATAGTGAGTAGAGCGTTGCTACTAAAAACAGTAGCAATGGATGTCCAGTAAGTAGTGACCGTAAGCCATTGTGCACAACGCATGAAACGCAAATTAAATGACCTTAACATTTCCGAAAGCTCCCTATGACTTTTTAATCAAATATACAGAATATGTTTAATGTACAGGGATGCAGATGAACTTACTTGAACTATAGCAGGGTCCTGAGGCAGGGAGCTAGTGGCTTTGGGCGGCTCACAGACTGTCAGGTCCTTTATGTCACTCCCTCTGAAGATGATGTACTCAAACACTTCATCTCGAGGAGGAATAGGCCTGTCAGTGGGCCGGTCCTCAGTGCCAAAAGAGCGCACTGTTGGGAAAACACACGGGACGATTGACATCAGAGAACAAGTAGACCCTAACAGGTGACCACAAAACTGCTTACTATAAGGCCAACTTTGTGTTTTTCATGCATTCTCGACAACAAATGTTTTCAGTCACACCAATATGAAAAGGTCCTGTTTTATATCCAATTAAAGTAAATATCCTTGAGTTTTTGACTGATAAATGTATCATTTTAGAACATTCAGATATGTATTACAAAAGTTGCAGCCCTCATTCAAATGACTCAATTTTAATATTTCTTAAATTCGGCTTTTATTTTAGATTTAAATTGTTCAAAATAAATGATAGTCATTTCATCTCTTCAAGGAAAAAATTTCTGGAAGTTAAATTAGCCTATAGCCTGAGTTCTCCTATAACTTTATTTTCCATATTATTTTTTCGTGATGGAATATGCATCCACTAATACAAAGTAGTTATAGTCGCACCTAAGTGGCTTTTGAGGAAGCAGCTACTACTTTACCAGCTTAAGAAATTACGTGTAATTTGTTTAATGTCTATGTTTTACGTCTGAGTTCACTTCACAAACGTTCAGAATAAATACTTAAATATAGCGTAGCTTATAACCCGTGATTAGACTCAAAACACCATATGCTTTACAGTTAAAAATGTAGTTTAAATTAAACGGTATACCATTTGGTCGTCAGTAATAACGACAACATATTTACCGTTAGCCCAAAACACAAGGTAAACAAAGGACGCTGAGTGCTAAGTAAGCTAACAGTTAGCTACAATGCTAAGCTAAGTGATGCTAACCACTTAGCTAGATAGCTAAACTAGCATAGCTAACTGCGCTGGATTCAATACCCATTTTACATAATTGACCCGGTTCATAAGTTATTTGCAACCCATTTAAGTACTCTAGTCCACCTCTTGGGTTACCTAACTTACCTTTAGCAAGAGCTACGGTCGAGTTCTCCGTATCAATGGTGTACAAAATTCCTTCATAGCGGATCCCGGCCTTGGAGATTAAGCTAATTTTGCTCCCAATGTACGGCGTTCCTCCTCCGCTCATGATGGAATATCTGGTTTTTCACGATATTTGACTGGATTTTTTTCTGTCAAACGAGAGGTTTAGATGTTGTAATTATCAGAGCTGTGGTTCTAAGTCTACATTACATGAGAAAAAGGTGAATTAAGCCGTGATTAAGCCTCGCTGGATGCAGGACAGATCTCTACCACGACATGGCCGATTTCATTTTCCTTCAACCGCCGCTGAGGATGCTGGGTAAAAAAATAGGCTGCGTCATATTCCTCTAAAGTCACTTCCTCTTCCTTCCAGTGTTATTTTTTTTTAAAGAACATATATTAACATTATATATTCCTTTTATGAATATGATTTTTCGTCCATTTTGTAAGAACACATTGACCCAATGTACAAAAAAATCACATCATGGAGATAATAATGACATAAATAATTCATAAGAAAATACAGTTTCATATTAAATATTTGTTCAATACACAGTCTGTTTTTATTGCATTTGTATTCATATTTTTTTTAATTGTGCTACTATATTGTTTTAATTCTTGGTACAAATGTTTAAATTCTGTTTGGAGTCAACCCATCTCTTCTTATGAATATGAAAAGCCCCCATGGAGGTGTAAAGGAATTGGGAATTAATCATTCCCCAGTATTTATTGATTTCTTAATGACATTACATTATATAAACAATTAATTAAATTGTACAAAAGTAAAAAAGCCCAACAATTTTACAAATGTCTAATCACATTCATTCCTGAGTGACCACTTGTGTTTTGTTTTTGTTCGTTTTTTCTCTTCTGGCTTCTATTCATAATGCCCTCAGTTGTTGAGTTAATGTAATGAACACTGACGTGTTTGCGCCTTTTTCTGATGTATTGGAATAATGGTTCAATAAAGTTGAAAAAAACACTCCTGAATGGTTAAATAGAAAAACCACATCATTTCCTACTATTGATTATAATTTGTAGATCAAATAATGTTTGGTGTCTTATTACAAGACTCCCATTTGGACAGAATGCTTTAGTGGTTGATAAAATACAATATAAAATAACAAATAAAAAAATACAATTACAATATCCAGGCTTAGTATACTAGCTGGGACATGTTTAGAGATATCATAGTTTATTTATTTATCTTGTAGGCACAGTTTGCCCCTCGATGTCTGTTTTTAGGGGCATTTCTTCGTGCATTTTTGCCCGTTTTACCCCCATTTTTAACCAACATGTATTAATTCCTAACACAGCTACCAATTAACAATGTTTTATATGAAATACCGTTCATGGAAATTACAACCAGGATGCCCCCCCTGTTATGGTGACGTCAGATTCATTCCCACAATGCATAGTAACACGCATGCGTACTGTAGTAAAAAGACAGCTATCTGTGATCAGAGATGGCGGGCGCCTCCGACCCCCTGGAAGATATGCTGTTTTCAGAGGTGGATGAGAAAGCTGTGAGCGACCTGGTGGGCTCTTTGGAGTCCCAGCTGTCCGGACAAAGCAACCCCGGAGGGAAAGCAGAGGAAAACGGAGGCTCCGTGGCCCCCGCTAACCATCACTTAGGGAAAACGCTACCAGCTCAGGCACAACAACAACAAGGACGGCGGTATAATAAACCCGAGATGCACCAGGACGCAAACTGCAAAGATACAACTGTAACATCTTCCCCTGCAGGATGCACGGCTTCCTTCACCGATCTTACCGCCACTTCTGCAGCCTGTGGCGGGTCGCAGTCACACGGAGCATCCATCACAACACTGACCGCTTCTGGTGTGTCAACTTTGGCATCGACGCCGGGCAGCATCAGCACCGCCTCCAGTAAGGTGAGCCCAGGGAAACGCGTGAACACACCGAGGAGAAACGCTTCTGCTCGGATCAAGAGTTTGAACGGCGCCGCTGTAGGGACCAGGAGGAACAGCAACACCGGGGGAAACCTGAGCCCTCCTGTGGATGCAACTACTCCAAACTCTGCTCCTCTGGCGGTGACATCCTCTATTAATGCTTCTACTTTCACCCTGTCTCATGCAAACATCCCTGCAGGACAGTCTGCTATTGCTCTGGACCGGGGGACTCCCACCATCGCTCTGCAGAGACTCCCGAGTCACATTGTGGCGAGCATAGCCCAAAATGGGACCAGTGTTTCGGCCTTGGTGCAGCAGGGTGCCCCAGCAGAAGCAGCTCCACAGGGGAACCACAGCAAAACACTCACAGACACTTCCAAAGCAGACGATTGTCAGTCCAAAATTGTAATGTCAGGTCAACCTGTTGGTGGTGTTGTTAACTCTGTAATAAACTCCTCTGTTGTCACACCACCACCACCACCAACAACTACAATTACTATAACTACAGCAGCAGCTACAACCACCGCAGCAACAACCACAACAGTATCCCAGCCTCAGATCTCTGCTACATCCACAGCAGGGTCTGCATGTGTGAGTGCTCAGACTCCACCAGTGACCTCCACTGTGAGCATGATCAGACCCACAACGCCCTCCCCAACCCAGTCTACACCCCCCCGTCCTGGACTCGCAGCCCCTCAGAGGATCGTGGCCCCCCAGCTGATTGTGAGACCCCCTCAGCAGCAGACCACCATCCAGCTGCCCCCCGGGTTCACCATCCCTCAGGGTAAGGTTTGCAGCAAGGGGCTGTTTACACCTGTATTAAAGGTCACCTATTATGCAAAATACACTTCTTCATTTCTCTTCTACATCAACATGTGTCCCCTCTGTGTGAAGAGAATCTGAAAGTTTCAGGAAGAAAGATTCTCTCTTTTTGTCCTGATCCATTTCTATAAAAATCTGTCTGAAAATGAGCTGATCAGATTTGGGCCACTTTATGATGTCATAAAGATGTTTTGGCTTGTGTAACCATTAGCCAATCAGCAACCAAGGTAACCCCCCCCCCACACACCTTATCACCTGAATCTCCTCCTAGAGCACCATTGAGTTCTTTGTAACCAAATATCTCTCAGAGGGGCGTGGGGAGGGGCTCCTTATTTTCATCTAAAGTAACAGACAGAGAATCAGCACTTTGGAAACAGGGCTGAAACAGAGGGGACTATGGGATGCTGCAGTAATCTGTTCGGTGTTTGGAGCCAAACACTTATATAGTGTATATATATCTGAGACCTATAATATATTGATGAAAAACTGTATGATAGGCGACCTTTTTATATAAAAAAAAAAAAAAAAAAACTCCAGCTGGGGATTTATCCATGTTACAGCAAAGTTGACAGTTCAGATTAAAGAGTCTAACATATTGAATAATAAGAACCAAAGCACATATTAATAAAATAACATAATGCACACTGGTGAACCAATCATCACACATCTATGGTAAGAAGTAAGTATCAGTATCATAAAAAGGAAGAAAACATGACATTTTGAAATAGCAGTAAGTGAGCACATGAGTAAATAGGGATAACTGTGTATATCGCGCGTTAAGTGTTCTCACTCAACAGATGTGTTCCCCACTTCACCAGCAGTTAGTGCCATCATGATGTGACAACCGAGCCGTGCAACATATTGTATTTACACCAAACAGTGACATAACACAACAATAATATCACAAATCTGAAATGAAAAACAAGAAATAAGGCAATGTAATAATAAACACAACTTGTAATGTCAGTACACTAACTTTAAAAAGAAGGCTTTAACTTCTGGGGGCCAAAAACATATTGCCAGTATAGTTTGTGTGGTTGCTCGCAGCTGTTATCTCACCTCAGGAATAACGGCTCAGTCAGATAACTGAGAGAATGATCAGAACCTGTGATTAACCTTTCTATTATCCCCATGTCGTTTTTATACCTTAAGGAAATCCTGCAAGATAAACAAATGTGTACTAAAACTCTTTTATCTTCACCTGACCTGACGTAGCCTTCTGGAAAGAGCAAAGAGTCAGTGTAATACGCTCGTGATCCCAGCTTCAACTCCTTAGGCTGTTTGCTAGTTGGTATAATGCACGAGCACTTCCTAGGGTTGGGTTAATAGGAAATGTAGCTGCAGGATTCTTGCCTTTCAGTTTGTTTCTTCATGGGTCAATGCACTTATTGTAAATCACTTAGGATAAAAGCATCAGCTAAATGAAATGTCATGTATTTGAATATGCAGCAATATTTCATTTCTTATTTTGAGGAAGTTGTAATATGCAAATTAAGTTTAAAAACCTGCCATCCACATCCAATACAAAAATACATTGTGAGCCTCTCCGCTCACACAGGGTTCAAATCAGGACGGAAAGAGCAGGTTGGTGAAACACAGGCGTTTATTAACTCCAAACAATAACATGCGCGGGTCTCAAACGTTGCCCGGGTGGGAAACTTCACAGGTCCTTTGGCGACCTTCCAGGATCCCGCCTACTGCATAACAGAACAGAACCAGGTTACGACATGCTTTTCTTCCTGCACTGATTACCTGATTCCGATCAGCTGTCTGGCCTCCGGCCGAGCCACTCCCTTCACTCCAGCAGCCAGCGCCCAAACCACACCCCGCTGCCACAGTGGTATTTTTTCAATTTACACAAATAAACAAATAGTGTATTTTCATTAATAACCACCAAAATACGTTATTTGAACACTCCTCTCGATTGATTTACAACAACAAAAATAGTAGGGCCCGCCCTAATACACCAATGCAGTTTTTGAAGATATACATTTTTCAACACAGAATCATTTAACAAATTACACCATATCCAGTCATTTTAGAAGTCAGAAAATGCTATCTGTTCATTGCAGTTATTGTTTATTGAATTAGATTACCATGACCTCAACATAATTATGTAGAGTACAAGTCCACAGCCAAGAACATTTTATTTGCATATCATTTCATTTATGAATATGGAATTATTTATTTAATATTATTATCGCAGCTCAACGAGGCTCCCTCCTGTCAGATGGAGGGAGTAAATACAGCGGCAAGCTTTGGGACCTGTCCCAACATATCCTATGAAGAGAGAAAGAAAATATTGTTATTATATATTAATATTGATTTTTGCACCATCAAAATCTCTTACCAGGTTTTATCTAACAAATAAACAAATGTCAATTTAGAATAATCTTACCCTGAAAACTGTGAACCACAGAATCTGCTGGTTTCAACTAATTTCCTGTGTTAAACCGGGAATGCCGTGCCAGATAAAGGCCAACTGCCTCATCCTTGGCGATCTCCTGGCAGGAAGTGGAAAGGGGGGCAGGGGCAGTGGAGGACAAGACTGCACTGCTCTCTCGTAGAGTCTCTGGTGACCTGGAGTAGCCCTCTCTCAGAGACTCCATCAGGGCTGCAGCGTATGCTGAAGGAAGGAAACAAGTGATCACATTCAGTGATATTATAGATGCATCACACAATAAATAATATTTAGGGACCGAGTAAAACAGCTAACCGTATGATGGCTTCTCCTTGATAGGGCGAACTACCCAGCCACCTTTGCAGAACCTTGGGTAGCAAACTGCATAACGCACCTCACCATCACTGGTTCGAGCAACCTCTCTGCTGCTATTGTGGTTAAAGTGCAGGGCTGCCATGAGAAGCCTGTAGAAAAAGCAGATTATGCAGTTCACAAGTTGTTTGTACATATGTGAATAAACTGTTTAACTGATAGCATTAGTCGGTTAAACTTCGTATTGTTCGTTAACGTTAAATGGTTAATTATTAACATCCCTAAGCCGTACACATTATTTCACCATCACATCATATTTACCTGCTGTACATCCCAAGGAAGGAGAACCCAGTGTGCTTTGGTGCAAAGTGGAGGATGAGGGAGTGAAATGCCTCCAGGGAATAGGTCTGATGCTGTGGAGACAACTTCCGGACATCCTTCACCAATGCTGTTCTCAAAGTCACCCTCTCCAGTTTAATGGCTGCAGTTGTTCCTGTACAAACACATATTTTGTTCTGATGTTACTAGAATTGTCTACATATGCATGTATTACCTACACTGATAAAGCACGATTGTGTGATACTATCAGGTGTTATTTATATAACGCCTTGTTAATGTGTTAGCACACTTTGGGTTATATATTGATGGAGTGCTCTGGAACCAAAATAAACTAAGCACCAACAAGCACTTGGACGACTAAGATGTTTCAGCAACACAGTGTACAAAGTACGTTACCTGGTTCCAGCCACTCCTTGTCCCTTGCTTCTCCCTCCAGAGGTGGATGTGCACAGCAGGGAAATGCAGGAGTGCCGTGTTCATGGATGTCCTGAACATGATTCACCATACTTTGCCACTTGGCTTCCATCACATCTGGATCTCCATCAGGAGTGGAAGCTGCAGTCCAGTACAGGTGATTGATGATGGCTGGCCTCCACAGCTTCAGGTCCTCACACTCCCTCTCCTTTGCAGCAGCATCCAAAGCTTTCCCTAGACCTGTTTCACAACAGAAACAAAATGTTAAAAAAGAAAATGTAATTATAAACAAATTTCAGCCTAATCAAACCTACCAACATCAAGATACATACTTTTACCAATATGCCAGATATCAAAGAAATGAGTCGTTCCTCCTGGACACAACTCCTCCCGCACCCACTTGGCAACCTAAAGAGTGAAACACAACACCTTAATTACTTACTAACTAGTAAGAAAATGCATTTTTTGCTGTTAATATGGTGCGCCAAGAATCTTTGTGTGTACATATGTCTGTTCGTTCTTGTGTGTCTTTACCTGGCGATTTCGGTCCGTAATAAGGGCTGAAACTTGCATGTGTTGCTCCTTAAGGAAGTCAATGCTGCGTTTCAGACCCTCTAGTTCACACCAGGTGCTGCTTGGGACCTCTGAGCTCTGTAAAACAACATTATGCAGTCATATCACTAACCGTGTCACATCAGACGAAAGCACATCTGATTTGTGTGACTGATAACGTTAACTTACCTGGACAAGTTGAAGATCCAAAACCTTGTTTATTCTGTCCTCGATCAAGGAGTAGGTGCCATATTTGGCACAATGGCCAGGAGAGTCTGACCTATGAGTGTCAAAAACAGTTTAATTCAGACGTTAAAGCCCAAAAAACAATGCAATGCAGTTATTGTAAGTTGCTTTGGATAAAGCTAAATGAATGTAATTTAAATATTGTTTTGACCTCTTTTTGATATCAATAATACAAGCTGAAGTGTTCTACCTGCAGTCACCAGAGAGGATTAGCCCACCCCCCATCTCCTTCAGTTCTCGGATGATCCCAGCCTGCTCAGTTTGCCAGGCCTGCACGATAGTAGGGATTGTGTACAGGCGTTGATGGCGGAAGAAGGTGCCGACACTGATGCACTGAAGCCCTAACAGTTTCAACATCCGTATTGTCTGGGTAGCCATGCAACCTGAAAAGTGGTTGGCCCCACTTAGTAACAGGTTGCAGGCTGGCATGTTTCTGTACAGCATTGGCTGGTTCTGCCAAAAACGCTCATACCCACATGCTGCACATACCTAAGAGATGTGAAAAGCAGAATATTGCCAGTACAACTCTTAGTCAGTCAAAAATCAATTATACCATAAAACTAATGAAGTATAGACACAGTGAATTGATAAAACATAAAAAGAAAATAAAACAAACATTTACATACAGGTTATGATACAACCTTTATTTTTACATCAGTGGAATTCACACATCCTCTTACTTGTTTTATCTTTATATACGTTCCCTCTTGCTGCTCCACATTACCCTGGGTTTCCCCACAACAGGAAGGGCAAATGGTGAACAAGGACATCAGCTGGGTTTGGCACACAATGAACTTGTCAGCAGCACTGAAAAAAAATAAAAAAACTTGTTATTTCTGACCGACACAATTTGGTAATACAGTACACATCATCTAAAATTAAAAGAAGCCTTACTTGAGATCAACATTAGTTCGCTGCATTGGCTCTTTTGATGGTTCCTCGTCAGACAACTCGCTCATCATTTCCTCCTCTGGGCTCCATGGCATATCCCCAGGGTGGTCCATGGTTACAGAAGATGACTCATCATCACTGTGTGCAGGACTTGGCAGTGGAGATTCTGTCTGACACCCCACACTGACCATCCTGGGCTGTACCTGGACAGCTAGGATAAAAAGATATATATTATATAATTGTGCCTGCCATAAGCAACAGCCCTGCCATACAATCTACCTTTACAAAGCTTATGTTCAGGATATTCGGGCATTGTCGAAGACGTTGGTAGGCGTACAGACCCAGCGGTACGTTGGACTTTTCACCTACCGGGGTGCAGTCATTTGTTCCACCGGTCCGACCGTACAAAGTACATGTCCGTAACCGACCAAGACGGTTTTTGTGGTAATGCGGTCGTACGACGTGTAATTGGATTCTTCACACTTTTCCGTCTTGTAACGTTCCATGTTGGAGCAATCAGTCGTTTTTAGTAATATCGCGTATTTATGATTACTTCATATCTGTCGTCACTTAACTTTTGTATTGTTTCATATTTATTCGTTATGTAAATCGTATGGTCCAATACCTATTTGGAAATAAAAATGTATCACCTTAAGTTGTGTATAGGAGAATGAACAAAAGTAGCATATAATATGCAACGGGAGAACGACGAGTGTAATTTACGCGGACCAAAGGCGGTGTTGTGCCTTCCCCGGTTTACCACTTGTTCCTGTAGTCGACCCGCAAACCGTGTGTTACTTGAACAGTCCCGTCGTGCTTCCTTTTTTTTTTTTTGGGAACAATAAAGACTGGCTGTGTTAAACCGATTAGTCATCGTGTAGTAGAGTTTTAATTTGTTCTTCCCGGAATGTGGAACTCTAGTGTAATCAAGCGACGTCACCGAGAAAAACTACCAAAGGAGCAGTCCGGCTTGCAGGAGTAGTAAAGCGAGGATTTACCCGGGGAGGTAACGTATAGCGGTGTCCCACCAGGTACCAATCCGTGCTTCTATTTAGTAAGTATGACACACGTCCTGACCCCGTCACCTCTAAGACAGATGTGGAGGTTGTGACTGCGTAGGACCCGACATGGACCTGTCGATCCTATTTTTGCTATATATTAATATATTTAACACCGGAGCGGTATTTGTTGTCGGGAACGGTATGTTAGATGCGAATGTTTGCGAATGAGTCCAAAACAACTGTAACGCCGACTCTACAACAATTAATAACTATACCAATCTATAAACTCCAGTATGTTCAGAACCTCAACATTCTTCCGACCGTACGTATTAGACTCTACAAAAAGATTATACAAAAATTGTACATGTTTTGTACCGTCTTCAGATAATTTGCCGCATTTTACCGCCGATATGAAGACACAATGTAAATCGCGTGAACTACTTGGCTACCTTTCCGAGACTCCAATGTCGACATCTCGGCGTTCACTTCGTGTCTACAACCGACTCCTTTGGTCACTGCTTCTGCTTGCAGAACGAGACCCCAGATATTCGGTCGTAAGTGAGCCGACCGTCTAAGTCGGGATGTTTCGTCGGTCACTAGCGACCCGAATATCTGGGTCTCGTTCTCCAGCAGAGAGGTCGACCAAGGAGTCGCGTTCGTTTTAGACACGAAGTTGACCGCCGAGTGTCACATTGGGGTCTGGAAAGGTATCAAGTAGGTCCATTGTACATGTGTCTTCATATTCGCGGGTAAATGGGCCAATTTGCTGAAGCGTATCCCAAAACATGTACAATTCCTTTGTATAATCATTTTGTTGGCAAAAGAGTCATACTACCCGTCCAGGACAATGTTGAGTTCTGAACCGGATACTGGAGTTATTAATTGGTATAGTTCACGTTAATTTGTAGAGTCCGCGGCTTACACNATAGGAACCTTTTTCTCCCACGAAAGTCCCTGCTCTCTAGCATGGACGGAAAAGGGGGTAAAGAAGGTTCTGATTAACTCATTTTAGTTCCGGCTCTTTAAAAGAGCCGGAACTAAAATGAGTTAATCAGAACCTTCTTTACCCCCTTTTCCGTCCATGCTAGAGAGCAGGGACTTTCGTGGGAGAAAAAGGTTCCTATTCCTGATTGGCTGGGCGGAATGCAAACCACGCCCCGTAAAACTCAAAAAAAGTTTTGTGAAGCCGCCATTTTATTATCCTCGCATTAGCATTATTAGCATTAGCATCATTAGCATTAGCCCAGCGCACAAATGCAGAGAGACTAACTTATGGCAACACATGAAACTTATGCGGAGGTTGACGATGATGATGGTGTCGGCGTTCTGCGCGGGATTTTACTCTGAAGGCTTCAGCGGTCTACTGTAGGTCCCTAACTCCGGGGATCCGGGGTTCGTCGGTGGCTTTCAGTATCGCGTGTGACGTTTTT